>NC_087202.1:105256211-105406211 GCF_015104395.2 Macrobrachium nipponense | reverse complement strand
AGTCCCATTCATCTGAAGGGGAGGATAGGGTGGAAAATCTGTTCGTGATCTGCTAATCAATATTGTTTTCATTTTACAGCAGTTCAGCCTCATACTCCACTAACTATACCATTCACTTATCTGGTCCATATCCCGATTGAGGCTAGGGGCAGCTTCACCTTTCATACACGGAAACTTTACTACACCCACAAGTGTTGCATCATCGGCATACTGAACTTTTTTGTTTTCCCGGTCAACAACCATATCACTTGTATACACTGAAAATAACAGTGGACCAAGAGCACGACCTGAGTTCAGTAAAGATCCCATCAAAAGCAACTTGCTGCTGCCTACCTGTTAGGAAATCTTGAAGTAATCATAAAACATATCCACCCACTCCAAGATTCTGAAGTGTACAATTACGAGTTTTGCGATTTACTTAATCGAAAGCAGCACTAAAATCTATTTGATCACTATGCACTCAAAACCATTATCAAGGTTCCCTTGCAAATGTCATGTCAAATCTAAAAGAGCATTGCATGTACCTAACTACTTCCTGTATGCATATTGATTATCAGCTAACAATCCTTTAGATTCCACATACTTATAAGGTGGCCACTTTTCAGCAACTTTGAAGAACATAAAGAGAATAGAAATTGGCATGTAGTCACTGCAGTCTGCAGATAGGCCGCTCTTTGGAAACAGGCACAGTATTACTAAGCTTGCGCTCATCTGCAAAGGTACTACGTCGACATAAAAATCTAAAGAGTCTACTAATCTTGAGAGACAACAAACTAGAAAATCTTAAAACAAAGCACTGCATGGCACCTACACTCCAAATTTTTCTGGCGATAAATAGGTCGTCCGGACTGAGTGAATACAGCCTTATCATGTGCATGTGGGATGTTAAAACGATAAAGTCAGGCCCATCAAACTCTGAGATTGAAAGTTCAACTTTTTCTTGTTAGTACTTACAAATGTGTCAGATAAAGCATCGATCTGTAGTTATGGTCACGACTCTGGAGATCAAGAAATTTTGACCATACGCCCCAAATGTTTGAGCATAATACTTTGCAATTTTTTTTACTGTTATGAATAACAGGCAAAGGAATCAACTCGATGTCACACAAATGAATTAAAATTAATAACATAAAATCAGTAGCAAAACTAATAAATTGACTCATAACAACAGAAACGCTGCAAAATTCAACAGAACCAAACAACAATACCATCGACAACATCAGTATTTACATCATTTACAAAAATTCTGTTGAAAGTATAAATAAATGTGACCCTATGTCACTGGTAAAAGGGCCAGGAGCAACAGGTTGACAAGGTGGGGCCAGCACTTGGTGGGCGTAATCGATTATTAGTAATCGATTACATCGATTATTTTTTAAAAATCTCAGTAGTCGATTACACTTCCAAGTAATCGATTACCGTCTTTTTTTTACGAGACAAATTTCTTTCTTTGCTAATATCCGTTAGGGGAGCCTTACACTGCATTTATATTTATTTTAAAAGGATTTTCAAAATTTATTTTGCTTTCTTATGGAAAATAATAGATATGTTCTTATTCAAAAACAAAAATTTATAAAGTAAATAAAAGTATCAAGCTTATTTTTTATTTCTTTAACAGTTGAGACGTTTATTTTTCATTCAAAGAATTTTTTTTCTTATCAGCTAGCTCTTCATATCTTCATGAAAAATAAAAAATAAGAATATTCATCTGTTTTATTTTAGGATTATCGATATTTACTTGTGTGCATAATGGAATAACAAACACAATACATATAGGTTTAAACTTGAACTTGTTGACAATGCCAGTCCTCATTTGTTATAATTTTCAAGGATTCTTGGCTTAGAGAGAGAGAAATAAAACATAATTGCCTAAATTAATACCGAGGACCTCTGGACTTGCTTTTACTATAGAGTCCGTGTAATGTACGAGTTTCCTGTGAAAGTAATCGTTGAGTAATCGATTACTAATCGATTACTGATCACCAAAGTAATCGAAGTAATCGACTACCAAAAAAGATGAGTTTTGCGCATCACTAGCCAGCACACCTTGTAAGGCAAATAAGAAATCTGCTAGGTTTGCCACAACAACTAGGGGAGGACAATCAGGATGGATTTGGAAATTAGAATACACTCGGAGGGAAAGGATTAGGTAAAGACGAAGGCACTTTCCTGATAATCCACCAAGCAACTTTTGCTTTTCCATCTACTTTTGGTTAGTTGCTACAAGTTGTATCTGCTTTTCCAGCATTAAAAAAAAAAACTGCTTCTTATCTCCTAAATCACCAGAATATTACTTTAATACCTGTTTCCACCAAGTATTTTCCATGCATCACCTCGCACCAGGATGACCAGAAAAAGAGTAGTAGGTAATATTAAAACTTCAGATGCCCTGACATTCTTTAGGAGGCAAAGGCAGCAAAGATGCAATCTAGTAGCGACAGAATACACCACAAAAACGCTAACGGTCACAAGTGAGTGCATGAAATTACAAACTCAATTTATCAGTACCGAGACAAAAATGCGAAAAAATGGGAGAAATAGTAGAATACCTTCCAAAGTCTCAGAAATCTAAAAGCAACAAGGAAGAGGAAAAGAAAGATACAGACTAAAGTGACTTTCAAATATAATTTGTGTCTATTTGCAGAGAAAACTGGTCACACTGCCTACCGGGAGGCAAATTGCCAAGATTTATACTAGTATTACACAAGCACCGTTTTTTTTTTTTTTTTTTTTTTTTGTGGCCATGCCCCTAAGTTAGGTTAGGTTAGGCTGGGTTGGGTTAGGTCAGTTCAAATTAGATGACTGTAGGTAATTTGGGTGTGGGAAACATAATGAGATTATTTTCAAGAAGAATCTACGGTTAGTTTTTACGATATGAAGATATGGCGTCCCGTTTTTTTCAGGGAAGGTGCCAGTACTCGGTTACAGTTCGGGAATATGCTACCAGGAGACGTGGTGCAGTGGTATATCAAACGTAAATATTGGCTCTATGAAGAATGTACAGGTAGGGATAATAGTGTACATGACCTTTTCGTAATCAACCATCAAAAAGGGTGAAAATACCTGCCCAGACCTGAAGGAGAGGTGATCACCACCAATCACAGATTAGGAATCTTCGGAAATTTTGTTCAGTGATTAAGTTTTCCGTTGTCACTTAATTGTAAATAATGTCTCTTCAGTTTTACATCTTGTTAAATAAGCTGTATTAAAAATTAAGTGTGAAGTAACTGTGTATATGCATGTATGTATGTATGTATGTATATATATGTGCGTGTATATATATATATATATATATATATATATATATATATATATATATAATATATATTCACAGAGAACCTCAATAATACAGAAGGTTCAAAAGAGGAGATTCTTAATTTCCAAGCTTTCAAAACGGTGTTTCTCCCCTTGAAGGAGGCAGGGGAACGCGGCTCTGAAAACTTCGAAATAGAGATTCGCCTCTTTGGAACCTTTCAAGCGATTTCTGTGATATGAGAAAATGAAAAGTCATTGTATAACAAAGGCTTTTTCTTACTTTCAAATTTTAAGAGGCGCTCGAAAGGTTAACGTTACTTCTAAAATATCTTGTGCTCGAAAGTATTTAGACTTTCGATGATTCAGGTGAAAATAAATAAGCATTATCATCATTACAATCATATCAAAATTATCTTTTTTAATACATCAATTTCTGGAATTACGGTATGAGAACATCTCTCTCTCTCTCTCTCTCTCTCTCTCTCTCTCTCTCTCTCTCTCTCTCTCTCTCTCTCTCTCTCTCTCTCTCTCTCTCTCTCTCTCTCTTTGTTTTCTGCTTTTATCGCGTAAAGCTACAGGATATCACAGGACATTGTTTCGTAATAAATATGTAGCTGTTCATACTTCATTTTTGCGGTCATAAATACAATATACTGAGTACAAGGATTGTGGCGTGAAAGGTACAATTTCTCTCTCTCTCTCTCTCTCTCTCTCTCTCTCACACACACACACACACACATATCATTAAATGCTCTTAATGAATGTCCAAAATGTCATAGTAGCATTAATTATTGCAATAAGCACATCAACATTAATCCTAAACTGGCCATCAAAAAACAGCTTTCCACCAAAATGCTGTTTCTGGACTCCTCTGCAATCGTGAAGATTTGATTTTTGTTTTTGTTCTATGATATTTGGGACATGGAACGTATTATAACTTGGATCCTTTTAGCTAAATAAGTCCATCTTTTATTCTACCGGTTATATTACCTTCTCAAAACAAGCAAATCCATACCCAATGACATAGTTATTTCAAGGGGACCTGGGGTCAAGATCTCCTCTTAGGTCTTGCCTTGGGTTGTAAAGCTGTGTGCCTTTGCCAGACGTAGGAAATGACCGCCTAAATCATTGAATGGATCAAATGATCATCATATGGAACGTCCATTGAGATTTCAGTGTGCATTGGACTTTGTAAGGTTGCTACTTTTGAAATCATGGGATGATTGAGAGATTATACAATTTAGGACAAAGGCTAACCGCTGGGACCTATGAGTCATTTATTACCGACGGGATTAACCCCCTACGGAGTTTAAGATGATTAAACATCAAATAGATTCGTTATCTTGGGCCGTACGAGGTTTGGGAGGAACTGGAGCGGCAAGCAGAAAGGAACAGGATAGATTTTGGCGCAGCTCAGTCTCAGTGGCCGGTTACTGTGCTACTGGTGATCTTGAAGCGCTTTGACCGCAATTTTCTGTTGTTTTAATAATCAGATATTTTTGGGATTTAGTTCATTTTTGGGAGACTTAGTGATTTTTCATATCATGTACTTTATATGGAACTATGTTGTTTTACTACAACATAAGTGGTGGTAAACCCTTCTATCATTACAAGTATCTACGATCGTCTGGAAATAACAACTTAATAAAGAAGTAATTACTCAGTAGTTTCTGTTTTTATCGCGTAAATCTATAGGATATCACAGGATATTGTTTTCAAGCGAATTACGTAGATGTTCATACTTCATTCTTGCGGTCATGAACACAATACTGAGTACTTAGATTGTGGCGTGGAAGGTACAATTGGCTAAATGACGTAGCTGAGTGGTACAGCAATCATCTCCAGTTACTAGGCCGTTGGGTCACTCCCGGCCTAAACACCTACCAGTTCACCCAGGTGTAAATGTTTACAAGCATTGTAAGGAGGTCGAGAAATCGGAGCTTGCAGACAGCAACCTCACGGATGGAGATTTCTCGAAGAACTGGAAGAGCTCTAGTATATATATATAATATATATAATATAAATATATATATAGATATATATATATATATATATATATATATATATATATATATATATAACATATATACATATTACATATTATATTAATATTACCACAATTAATCGGTAACTTTGTGCAGTAGTAGATAAAATCTCTGGCCCACAAACTTTTGGGAACTCTTTGCCCTAGTTGTTTTGAAAGCAAGATACACAAACACAATATAGACATAATAAATATATATATGTGTATGTGTGTAAGTACTATCTATATATATATTATGTACACAAAGATACTCAAGTCAGCCATATGAGACGTATGTACCTACCACGGTGCCAACAGAGACAACTGGTGGTTGTAACCGAAATTAAAAATCATGACGTCATAAATACCAACCAATGGGAGCAAGACTTCCAAAATGATTGACGAATACCGTCATCTGTTTATATATTGTGTTCGGAAGGTATATTCTGGCTTTGGCTTATGTAGCCAAACTTTTACTTTTGTGGATCACATTTTGAATTTACTAAAACATACCTGTTAAAAATTAATATTATAGATGCAATTTATAACAAATACGACTGTATTGTGTATGTAGTACTAGCCAGCATTCATGGTGTAAACAGAAAATCTTGGATGCATAGCATTAAGGGAAAATCCTGGATGCGAGGTATCAAGATCAAGGCCAGAATGCATGGTGTAACTTTGAAAATTATGAATACATGGTATAAAGAGAAAATCTAGATTGTATGGTTTTTAAATTCTTGACGTTTCATCTTGAATGCATGGTTTTTACATTCCTGACGTTTCATGTGACATCACTGGCTCGTCCTTGATGACGTCATTAGATTACAACTGCTTGGTGGCTTTCGTGGTACGTATGCTCTTATGGGAAAAAATTTGAGTTGAATATCTTTGTGTATTCTATATGTGTTTGCGTATATATATAAATATATATATATATATATTAAAATGGTTTAACTTAGACTTACGAGTCCATGAAAAGATTGTGAAATGTAATTTGTAGTAAAGAACTTTGTGCTGGCTTTTACATCCCCAACCTGCGCCCGAGTGCTCATTCCAAGCATCATAAAATCTTTTGAATAGTAAACCCATCAGGATTTTACGGTCCCAAAGGAAGCTCACCCTTTCGCAATAAAAGCACAGCCTTTTCGGTACAAGTTACTGCTGGAGTCGTGATGGGTTACTTAATAAAACAAATAGTGGTTCGTTCTCGCGGAATGCCCTCTTATTCAACAATTCAACCAGTAACTCGTTGCTCATAACCCTTCTTGATTTAGGATAGACTGGAATATAGAACTTAGGGCAATGGACAAGCGCTGGACCTACGAAGTCATTCAGGGCTGAAGACGAAATTGACAGAGAGAAGCTTTGAAAGGTGTAATAGGAAGAGAACCTCGCAATTGCGCTGTGAAATCATTTTTAGAGAGGCTGGAGAGTCAGATGGAAGAAAGATGAGGCGATCGGAGGTACAATACAAGAGATGAGACGAGTTACAGCTACGGGACTAAGGAAGAGACGATACCTACAGTGTACCATGTGAGGTGCACTGCCGGCGCTAACACCCTGCGGGGTTTCTTGATTTAGATTTCGTCATTCAATTCGTTAGAGATTTCAGTTTCTGATAAACAGATTTCTTATGTGACTTTTCTAGCAATTTATTGTCTGACATTACTTAAATAAGGCTTCTGTCCATTCTGTCCATTTGCAGTTGTAAATTTTCACGAAATTAACCTAGCTAAATTCATTGTTTATATATATATATATATCCCCTATATATATATATACCCCTATATATATATATATATGTGTGTGTGTGTGTGTGTGTGGTGGGGGGGGGGGGGTGTGTGTGTGTATATATATAACTTGATCATGAAATATATAAAACGTGATGCTATGTATAAATAAAGGTAATGCCACGGAGGAAAATGAAGACAGTTCTCGTGTTTTCACTTTCCTCCGTGGCATTACATTTCTATATACTATATATATATATATATATATATATATATATATATATATATATATATATGTGTGTGTGTGTGTGGTGTGTGTGTGTCGTGTGGGGTGTGTGTGTGTACATAGATATATATATTATTTATATATAATATATATATCAATAGATTATATATATATATATACTATATATATAATATAACCCAAGAAGCAATATATATATATAAACATATATATATATAAATATATTGTTATGAACTTTCTTTAAGAGACAATAAATTATTGTCATTACTCTATTTTTAAAACAGGTCCTCCGTTCAATAAATCAATTGCCAGTCCAGACAAAGATTTACTATACACAAGACTTCAGGTAACGAAACACTCAAAGGGGGAGACAAAAAAAAAAGAAAATGTCTAAATTTTACACTTATTTATTCACAAATAAAATTCAAAGAAATGTCCTCGAAAACCTGCTTGAGGAACTAGAAAAATAAGCACCCAAGCATATACAATAATTGTCCTCACATACCTCAAACTCCTACCTAACTATTATACCGCAGAGTAAGAGAGAAATGTCACAGTAGAAGAACGAAATCAACACTCACGTGTACACGATAGGTGGAGAAAAAGCTAAGAAACTTAACACTAATAATTGACGTTTCCTTAACACTAATAATATTACAAAAAAATAATTAGGATACACCTTAGTTCATCCAATCGATCACATAATTATTGTTCATCAAATATAGCGAAATCTCACTGAAACTGCTTCAGTCGAAGAAAACCGTCTACAAGGTTCTCGCGCGGGGGGAGCCTCACTTGATGCTTGGCAGCAACACTCAAAAACATTATGAGTCCACTCACGTAAAGGGGAAAGTATATAAGGGCAAAAGGGGATGCTCACCCTTCTCCGGCCTCAGAAGGCCTCCTGACGATTCCCGGAGGATACAGCAGTGCACTCGTCGTCGTCGTCGATGCAAGGTCTGGGCCTTGGTCATACGGGGGCAAAAATAATGAAAGCCCACAGACAAACTCGCACAAGAGGGTACGGGACAAACCCTCACCACCAACAGCAGCCTGGCGTTTTTATAAAAGTGAAAGCGAGCGTCTCAATGTCCCGTCCGTGGCCAGAAGGCAATGTTGCAGAAAAGTGAAGAGTGCGGCATAAATAGGTGATGCTGAACCTCCCTTCGGGGAACCGTAACGATTAACCTTCCATGATGAAAACCTCTCCCACATTAAGTAAGTTTGACAGCGTAAAACCATCAGGCGAAAGAGGCAATTACTGAAGACGATCCTCCACTCGTTGAAACATGAAAAGAGGGAAACGAGCGGATAAATAAAACTATAACAAAAAACAAAAACAAAAACCCTTGAGGGGAGCGAAAAGAATCACAAGCAGTTTCTCGAGACTTGAAAGACAAAAAAAAATTTAACTAACGTTAAGAGAAACCAAAGAAATAATTTAAGATGATATTACAATATATATATATATATATATATATATATATATATATATATATATAATATATATATATATGAGAGAGAGAGAATTTTTTCTGTCAGACTCCCCCAACTCCTCATGGTGCACCTCAAGTTTTCTTGTCTCTTCCACAGAAACAAAAAGACTATAACACTAAATTCACCTTTAGTGATCAAGCCTATAAACATCTATGTTGTGCCGAGAGTGAGAGAGAGGACCCACCAAATCTCTCTCGGCCTTGTTTGCTCAGACGGTCGTAAGTCCGAGAGTTTTATCGACATTTTTGGCCTTATCACACAAGCAGCTGATTTAGGGGCTCTTATTTCGCGCACGCATTTGTGATAGCGTTCACTTTATCACTGAAGTGTGAGTTAACAGACGTTAAGTGTTGTACGATAAATTGTGGAAGGCGCCGCAATCTGATGGAGGATTGACAACTTCGAAAAATAATGATATACTCGTACTTGTCATTTCATTTCTTCAGCGTATTTTTTTATTAAGCAGGTTTCCGCTTACTCGGGAAGCAAGCCGCCAAACTACTTTTTTTTATTGTAGTTGTTTGGGAGGGGCTTAGGAAAGGTCTATGGAAGAGCCTAAAAAGCTCTGAAAAAAGGTGTTTCGCGTAGAGTCAAAGATACACCAATTTTAGGATGGGATATTTATGATTTATTTGTTAGAATGCAAATGTAAAAAATGAATAATGTGCATATTAAACAGTACAGAACAATTATTTCTAATAAAATATAGTGTATTTATTTTAATTTTCGTTGGTGTAACAACTGCTATTTGACCACAGATTTCAGCACACTTTAATTTTTTTGTTGTACTGAATTTAGAGGCTGTTTCAGTTCAATTATTTTATTTCTGCTTATAACCGAAAATATATAACCGTGTTTAATTTGTGTCCTTTTATTTGATCCTTGCTGTTAATATTAGTATTACCAATTATGCTTATTAATTACGAACCCCAATTCACGTCAAGTTAGGAATATAATGTTTACAAGTTATGTGTGAGGGGAAAATCTAGCACACATCCCGAGTAAGCTGGAGGTCGGATCACGCCTTGTTTTTATTGATTTGTTGTTATGTCATCCTCAAAGTTGTTATCGGGTAAGAAAGTAATGTACTAGAACATTCTCAAAACAGTATATGCATTCTTTTGTTTATTGAATTTTTTGTTGAATAATTTTCGAAACTGTTATTCTACCTGAAGTCAATGGCATAGATTAATATTATCAATAAACTTTATGCCATATTGTTTAAATTTAATGCAGCTGTTCTGAATTTCATTTGGTGAAGGCGTAAAGGAACTCCCTAACCACTGAGTAGCAATAATAATAATAATAATACTATAATGGGCGTAAAGTCTGTCTGTCTGTCATTTAATCATAGCCAAACGGCTGGTCAGATGGGCATGAAACTTGGCAGGATTATGGTGGGGACCCCTAAGATGGTTTCTAATGGGGTTTCATCCAACCTACTCCCCTCCTTTGTAGGGGGTGGGGTTGAGAAGGGATTCCCTGAAATGGAGCTTTTTCTGGTCGTCAAACGAGGCTGGTTATTCCCGTAGAATTAATTACTTTACGATTTTTCATACATAATTTCTGTACAACTAATCAGAGAAAGTCGCAAATATTTCAGCTCGGACACAATAGAAGATGAAAATTATCATCAATATCTGCAAGATTTTTTGAATAACTTAAATCCATCGGGACTCCCAGTGCACAAAATAACATTGAAGAAGTACTGCCCGGTAATGTTGCTTCGGAATTTCGATCCTGCCAATGGACATTGCAACGGGACGAGGTACACCGTTATGGAGCTAAACTCCCACGCCATCAAAGCAGTGATAGCAACGGGCCCTCTCACCGGCAAACGTCTGTTCATCCCCCGGATTCCTCTGATGCCTTCAGACAACCAGTTTCCATTCCAGTTACGGCACAGGCAGTTTCCCATCAACCTGGCCTTCTCATTCACTGCAAACAAGTCGCAGGGCCAGACTTTGGATAAGTATCAAGACCTGAAAATAGAAATAAGAAGGATATGGGATATGCCAGCGGAAGTTGTACCCATAATCATAGGAACACTAGGCACGATCCCAAGATCCTTGGAAAGGAACCTGGAAAAACTAGATGCAGAAGTAGCTTCAGGACTCCTGCAGAAGAGTGTGCTCCTAGAAACTGCACACAGTGAAAAATTGATGGACTCCTAAGGAGGCAGGATATAACCCGTAACCCCTCACTATAAAAACCACCCAGTCGAATTGGAGGACTGTGATAGACCAAAATAATAATAATAATAATAATAATAATAATAATAATAATAACTGGACAAAACGTAAACAAAACAATGCATCAATAGCGTCGAGATTATTATTCTACTACATTATTTTCATACGGAATAACAACCTTAAAGATTGCTTGCATTCAGTGGCAAATCCAAACATGAAGGGAGAATTCCTTCAGAAACTCACCAATGGGATTCAAAATAAATCCCGATTCAACCAGACGCCAATGAAAACTACTTTGGCCTACACAGTGTCAGACTACCTTCCATTTTGAGTTCTTAGTCTGTAGATGCGGTGAAAATGGAGAGAGGTTTGTTTTGTGTAGAGAAAGAAAAGTTCAAATAAAATAAGACAGAATAGAATGTAAAACTTAGGGCAAAGGCCAAGCGCTGGGAACTATGAGATGATTCAGCGCTCAAACTGAAATTGACAGTATACAAGTAAAAAATGCGCAGAAGTTACTTCGGCACAATCGAGTTTTCTGTACAGCGTATAATGCTGTATGAGCCGCGGCCCATGAAACTTTTTCAGCAATAGCACGGTAGTAGCCTGTCCTATAGTGTTGCCAGATGGATTATCATAGCTAACATTAACCTTAAATAAAATAAAAAATAAACACTACTGAGGCTAGAGGGCTGCAATTTGGTACGTTTGATGATTGGAGGATGGATGATCAACATACTTAATAACAATTTGCAGCCCTCTAGCCTCAGTAGTCTTTAAGATCTAAGGGCTGACAGTAGTACGGACAGACAGACAGAGCCATCTCAGTAGTTTTCTTTTACAGAAAACTAAAAGGTGTAACAGAAGGAATACCTCGCAGTTGCACTACAGGAATCAATTATTAGGAGAGGGTGGAAAGTACGATGGAAGAAAGAGAATGTGAAAGGAGATACAGTAAAAGGAACGAAAGGGGTTGCAGCTAGGTGCCTAAGGGACGCTGCAAAGAACCTTTAGTAAAGCCTACTGGAAAAAACAATTGCAAATATATCTTCTCATTCAACAAATGCGTTTACAGAATCTGGAATTTGAGAGACAACAGATATAATAAAACATACGATATTCAGTTATCGTTTTAGACCACTTTACTTCGATTTACCCTTTTTACATCTCACGAAAAATCAAGGTCACACAAACAAGCTGGCAAATGAAATCACGGCAATCCATATAATTACAGAAACGAGCGCTAATTAGTTTATTTTATGACGGGTATTATATAGACTTCAGCGACATCAAAAACTTTAACTATGAGCACATGATCGTATCTGGTTTAGATAGCATATTATAACGTTAATATTTATGTCAATATTTGGTGCTCCCGTGTCACAGACACACAGATAACGAAAAACTCTATTTACAGTCTGGCACAACGCTCATTACTGCTTGCCTACATCACAACTCTATTTCCAGGAAAATATCCCACAATTAGATTTAGAATGGAATGCAACAGAATATGAAATTTAGGTCAAGGCCCAACCACTGGGACCTACGAGATCCTTCAGCAATGAAAGCAAAATTGGGAGGAAAAAGGTTATAAAGGCGTAACAGAAGGAAATCCCCGCAGTTGCACTGCGTAACAATTGTTAGGAGAGGGTGGAAAGCAAGATAGAAGAATGATAATATGAACGGCAGTACAGTTAAAGGAATCGAATGTGTAGCAGTTAGGGGCCGAAGGGACGCTACGAAGAACCTTAAGTACTGCCCACAGTGCACCGCGCGTGAGGTGCACTGACGGCACTAAACCCCCGTACGGAACCCACTTGGATTTCACACCAATTAAATTTGCGCGAAAGTGATTAATATCCACCGATGTTTTCAGGGCGGGCGGAACTGCAGCCAGTAATTTCACGCCTAGTCATTTCATTAATGAATTTCTATATAGGTTTTAAACGAGTTCAGTCATCTGCTGACAGATTGCACACCTGGGCCCTAAAACAGCTGTAGCGCTTATTATGCTGGTGGAAATTGAGCTGCGGGAGGTTTTTCGGCCGGAAAAATCGGCAGCGTTTGCAAACAACAACAACAAAAATCGTATATCTTGATCATTACGTCAAGAGATATTTATTTTCAACAAGACATCTTCAGATTTCCATTTTCAATTGCACATGGTGATTTCACTACAATATAACGTTCCTTATCATCTTTAATACTGGACACTTACATTTGCCATGTCATATCATTATCAAAATGCTACTCTGTTATTGTGGACACAAGTCTAAACGTTTTCTCTCATATACTGAGAACTGTCTTTGCTGGAATTATCTGAATAGTAATATCTTTCTCTTTTAGCATTCCCGTTTAGTAACATTTGTTTTTCTGTCCGCTGCTGATTTCAACATATCTTAACTCGTTCCCATTTTTAGTTGGGTTTTGTTTCTCAAACCTTGCCTACATTTTTATTCTCTGTGTTATTATTCCTCTCTACTTCCTTTCTCACTTATTGGCCACATGTAACCTGAAGTTGGCCCTAATTTCTCTACCAAATCTCATTATGAAAATATTCCACAGAGAACAGTCTCCAGAATAGTTATCCTTCTTAATCTACCTATTTCCCATCGCATTTTGCTTTTTTATAAGTAAATAAAATCCAACCTCCATTCCATCCACATTTGGATGATCTAATTATCCCAAACTTTTGCATGGGAAATCGCACAGCGTTCGCTGTCTAGTGCTCATGATTCTCCCTTCACCAGCGGGAGGGTTAAGGGTAGATTTCTGGACGGGGTAGAATGTCTCTATATTCCTCTACTAACCTAGAATGATCTAGGTCAAGCATACTTTCAAAGTGCATCCTGAGGTCAAAGAGAGCAGGTTCTTTAATCTTTCTCTCTTCAGTGATTTTCCAGTAGAAAGTCGTCGTATTTTCCATAATATTCTTGCTCAACTTCTTTTCTGTTTTTTATTGTTTTTCTTTGCCCCTACTTGTACATGACGTTCTCTCCTTGCATACAAATGTTCCTTAAATAATCCCTGTTTTCCTTCACCAAGCTTCGTTTTATTAACTTTTCATTGTCCCCTTAAACTTGTAAGTACTGCCACCCGACCTTACGACCCCATCCCTGACAAATGCTACTTATACATCTACTGGTTCGTTTTTCTCTTTTACAAGGTCTTGCCACCTCGTTATTGAATAAATCTAAGTTCTTAATTAAGTTCATTGTCACGCTGCCACCCTTCCTTCTATAACTGGAACTCTTATGTATCTTAACTATCGCTGCAACCAAACAATGATCAGGTTTACCTCCAGCCACTCCTCTCCCATCTCCACTGCTAACACATAACCTGAGGAGCTCTTTTCCTAACTACTTCTCTCTCCTAAGTCTATTTAAGCATAATTATTTGGAATATTCATATAACCCCCAATCAAGCTCTTCTCGAGACTTCTTTCCACACGACTCTTCATTCTCATCTATTCCAGAAATTCTACATCAAGGGTTCTTAAGAGGGGGTATCCATGCCCCTTTGGGGTACGAGAACCATATGCTGAGGGTATGGGACTTGCTCTCTGGATATATGTATATATTTGATTTTAATGTGTCAATGCATACATAGGCACAATGATGAATTATGAATTAGAGCTGTCACGCCAAATTTTAAAGCGACTTATGTACTATTTTAAACTCTCACGTATGAAATAAGTAAAATTAACTATCGTTCTTCCTTAAGCAGGCTACTTTCGTCATTTACCATGTTTAATAATTAAAATAAGTATATCAAGTTACATTGTCAACAAATAGAACTTTAGTGGACTTAAGGAAAGGGGGTATGGAACCATACAGGGCAATTTACTGGGGGTCTGGAGTCATCAAAAGGTTAAGAACCCCTGTTCTACATCAACCTAACAGTCTCGTGCTATCGAGATGCTTGTTCGGCCATTTAGGATGATCAAAGCAAACCTGCATAATATATTATAACTTTCCCCTTTAGATATTCCATGAACTCAGTGTCTTGACAGACAGTACAAAGGTAAATACAAGTCAATACCGTTTGTCCGTCTGCAATGTCCGATAGCCATTTACAGTCTCGATAAACTCGTCTGTTTTGGATATGTAGGTACACTTCAAGGCACTTAAACGGAGGCAGATTGGACATGAAATTCGACATTCCAAAGGCCTGGAAAGGACAGATACACTGTGAAATGTAGTCATGTCAAAAATAGTAATGTTGCCAATATTATCAAGTAGTCATCATTTACATAGTATTAATAGCCCTATAATTAGTAATTACTCTACAAATACTCCAATAACTATCACTACAACTACTCGTTCGAGATGATAGTAAAAACACCACTTTATAATAAAATACCAGTAGGATTCTCTAATAGCAGTTTATACTCTCTCATCTAAATATGATCAAGATATTAGTTATTAAATATTTGAACGTATCGAGAATATCTAACAATACCACCCGACAAAACCAGGTGGCAGTAGGATTCTCCAAAAGTAGTTTTCACTCCAAGTTCCTTATTTTGGAAAAAAAAAAAAAGTTAAGTCTATCTTAGTTTAACCAGACCACTGAGCTGATTAACATCTCTCCTAAGGCTGTTGCGAAGGATTAGATATTTTTACATTGCTAGGTACCAATTGGTTACCTAGCAACGGGACCTACAGCTTATTGTGAGATCCGAACCACACTATATCGAGAAATTAACCTCTAATCGCCAGAAGCAAATTCATCTGATTTAACGTTGGCAGCGCAGGGAATCAAACTCAAGACTACCGAATCGGTAGGCGAGCACGTAAACCACTCGTCCAACGAGGAACTACTTTAATGTGAAAACGTACAAGGGCCCGCCAGTGAGAGATTTATCCCTGTGGAGGGGGCTGTACATATAACCAAACAAAGTGAACACCTCTCTTCTCTCTCTCGCTGTCAGGCCGTATCAGCCAATGGTCGTTCAGAACACATCGGCTCTCCCGCTGAGGACATTACCTCTCCTTGGCAACGTGATAGGGAGCATATAATAAACAGAGCCGCTCTTCTTGGTCTCTATCAGGCCAATTCGGGCCGGCGATCGTCGGGATGCAGTGGCGATAAATACCAATCAGTGTCGACGTTGATTGCGAGGTACACAGTTCCGAGACAGACTTCACTGGTGTTCGAGTTTACCCGGATGTGTCTTGGAACGGTGGGTGGTCTATTCATCAGTCTTTTGATGACCAATATTGTGTGCAGGATTTGTTTTCAATTGAATTCATGCCGTAGTTTTTAGTTAGAGCTTTTGTTGTGTGATGTTACATTCCTTGAGGGAAATGAATTGTTTAGATTTTATTTCAAAGGTATTTATAAAGCAATGTAGTTAATGGTATGAAACTGGTGCCTCTGTACGTAAATGTTTTTTGGAATACAGATTATCAAAACACAGAACAAGTAACCACGAACAACAGATCTGCATATGTCCTGAAGAGGAATCTTCCTTCAACGGGGCTTAATATCTGTGATTATCCTTTGAAGGGGAGGCCCGGCAAGGGACAATCCCTGGGGTAACAGTTGGAATCCTTATTAATTACATCGCGAATATAATGGACGTTATTAGTTTTGGCTAAAAATGTAAAAAATTATAAACAAGAAAAAAATGCGCCTAAGTTTACTGTAAAGTGTATAATGCTATATGAGCCATGGCCAATGAAGCTTTCACCCACGGTCAGGTGGTGACCTGTCCTATAACGTTGCCAAACGCATGATTAAGGTCAACTTTAACCTTAAATAAAATCAAAACCACTGAGGCTAGAGGGCTGCAGTTTGGTAAGTTTGATGATCAACATACAAGCTTTCAGCCCTCAAGCCTCAGTAGTTTTCAAGATCTGAGGGCGGACAGTAAAAGTGCAGATGGACAGACAAAGCTGTCACAAAAATGAGATACGCCAGTTCGTCAAAACAGGGAAGAATTACGTAGAAGACAACTGTAAGGGGGTCACATCCTGGGCTGGACGATGGAGAGAGTGTAACTGACGTGAGATATAAAAACACACATTGGGCTTTGTTACAAATTGCAAAAAAAAAAAAAAAAAAAATGCGTTTTCGTATAATGCTCCACAAGTAGTAATATTTACTCAAACTGCCTCTGTATACGATATATTACTCGTTACCAGTCTCCCCGTTAAGTTCAAGTTGGATAATACTGTATATCTTTCACCAAATCAGTGAAATAAAATGTTTCCCATTTCACACGGGTACGTCGTAACGGTGGGGTAACAGTATTTGGAATTAGATATTTTAAACACACTGGTTAATGGCCAACTGGAATTTCGGAGAGATACGTGGATTGTTCGCCTTGTTTAAAAACTTTTAAATGGATTAATTTCGTGTTGTACGTCTTACGACAGTGCTTAAAATTGAAAATGCCCTGACTACTAATTCTGATTTCTTATCGGCCACAGTTAACTGATCCACTTTGAAATATGGCTATTCATAGGAGTAATAGTTTGATTACTTTTGCATTTTTCATTGAGGAAAAACGATGAATCTACAGAAATTCCCGGGAACCCGGAACTATGAGTCCTATGAAATAAAGAGATATTTTAACAGACTTAATTACACCCGAGAAAATTGACAATTTCTCTCTCTCTCTCTCTCTCTCTCTCTCTCTCTCTCTCTCTCTCTCTCTCTCTCCCAAGTTCAAGAAAGAGATTGAGCATTAAACTTTGTAAAATCATGGCCGACGTTTTAATATCCTGGACTTGTCTAGTTGATTGTTTACTGCCAAATTGAGACGGGAAATCAATTCTATGGCGCTCGGCAACTGTCACGGCAGCAAAGCTCAGGTGATGAAAGCTGAATCCGAAGGGGGATGGGATGAGGGGAGTAGTGCCGTTAGCGCACCTCACCCGGTGCACTGTAGGCATTACTTAAGGTTATTTGAAGGGTCCCCTCGGCCCCTAGCAGCAACCCCTTTCGTTCCTTTTACTGTACCTCCGTTCACATTCTCTTTCTTCCTCTTATTGTCAACCTTCCCCTAATAGTTATTGCGAAGTGAAACTGCGAGGTTGCATTCCTATTACAACCTTGAAGCTTTTTTTTATTTCCCTTCCACCGCTGAATGACTTCATAAGTCCCAGCGCTTGGCCCTTGTCCTGAATTTTATATTCCATTCCACTCTATTCCTTTCCCTTCCAAAGCTGGAAAATTATATTCCATTCCCCTCCACTTCTTTCCATTCTAAAGCTGGAATATGATATTCCATTCCACCCCACTCCCTTTCCATCTAGAGCCTGATTTTTAGCTCCATTTCACTCCACTCCTTTCCATTCGAAAGCTGGAATGCTATATTCCATTCCACCCCACTCCTTTCCTTTCGAGAGTTGGAATGTTATATTCCATTCCACCCCACTCCTTTCCTCTAAAAGCTTGAATATTATATTCCATTCCAATCCACTCCTTTCCATTCGGAGCTGAATTTATTATTCCATTCCTCCACTCCTTTCCATTCGAGAGCTGGAATGTTATATTCCATTCCACCCCACTCCTTTCCATTCGAGAGTTGGAATGTTATATTCCATTCCACCCCACTCCTTTCCATTCGAGAGTTGGAATGTTATTCTTGCCATTCCCCCATCCTTTCCTTCGAGATTTTGACTTGTTTATATTCCATTCCACCCCACTCCTTTCCATTCTAAAGCTGGAATGTTATATTCCATTCCACCCCACTCCTTTCCATTCGAGAGCTGGAATGTTATATTCCATTCCACCCCACTCCTTTCCATTTCTAAAGCTGGAATGTTATAATTCCATTTCCACCCTCCCCAACTCCTTTCCAGTCGAGAGCTGGAATTGCTTAATTCCATTCCACGCCACTCCTTTACCATTCTTAGTGCCTGGAATGTAATTTCCATTCCAACCAACGCCTTTCCATTCGAGAAAGCTGGAAATGCTTATATTTGCCATTCCAACCCCCACTCCTTTCCATTTCGAGAAAAGCTGGAACTGTTATATTCCACTTCCAGCCCCAATCCATTTCCATTCGAGAGCGGAATGGTTAATTCCATTCCACCCCACTCCCTTTCCAATTCAAAAGATTGGAATGTTATATTCAATTCCAACCCCAACTTCCATTTCCATTCGAGAGCTGGAATGGTTATATTTCCATTGCCACCCCCACTCCATTTCCATTCGAAAGCTGGAATGTTATATTCCATTTCCACCCACTCCTTTCCATTCGAGAGTTGGAATGTTATATTCCATTCCACCCCACTCCTTTCCATTCGAGAGCTGGAATGTTATATTCCATTCCACCCCACTCCTTTCCATTCGAGAGCTGGAATGTTATATTCCATTCCACCCCACTCCTTTCCATTCGAGAGCTGGAATGTTATATTCCATTCCACCCCACTCCTTTCCATTCTAAAGCTGGAATGTTATATTCCATTCCACCCCACTCCTTTCCATTCGAGAGCTGGAATGTTATATTCCATTCCACCCCACTCCTTTCCATTCTAAAGCTGGAATTGCCAAATTCCATTCCCACTAAATCCCATTTCCATTTCGAGAGCTTGGAATGTTATATTCCATTCACCCACTCCTTTCCATTCGGAGGCTGGGAATGCTATCCCCATCCATTCCACCTTTCCACTCCTTCCATTCGAAAGCTGGGAATGTAATTCCTTCCACCCCAACTCCTTTCCATTTCGAAGCCGGGAATGTTATATTCCATTCCACCCCACTCCTTTCCATTCGAGAGCTGGAATGTTATATTCCATTCCACCCCACTCCTTTCCATTCGAGAGCTGGAATGTTATATTCCATTCCACCCCACTCCTTTCCATTCTAAAGCTGGAATGTTATATTCCATTCCACCCCACTCCTTTCCATTCGAAAGCTGGAATGTTATATTCCATTCCACCCCACTCCTTTCCATTCGAGAGCTGGAATGTTATATTCCATTTTCCACTTTCCACTCCTTCATTCGAAAGCCTGGAAGATATATTCCATGTCCCACCTTTCCACTCCTTTCCATCGAAAGCTGGAATGCTATATTCCATTCCACCCCACTCCTTTCCTTTCGAGAGTTGGAATGGTTATAATTACAGACAACCCACTCCTTTTCCATTCTAAAGCTGGAATGATTATATTCCAATAGTCCACTCCACTCCATTCCATTCCAAAGCTGGAATGTTTTACATCCATTCCACTCCACACTCCTTTCCATTCTCAAGCGGAATGTTATATTCACATTCCACTCCTTTCCAAATTGCCAAAGGCTGGTGAATGTTTTTAAACAATGCCCATTTCCCACTCCCCACTCTTTCCATTTCCAAAGCTGGAATGTTATATTCCATTCCCTACTCCTTCCTTCCCAAAAGCTGGAATTTATATTTCCATTCCAAACTGCCAAACTCCTTTCCATTCCCAAAGCTGGAATGACTCCTTCCATTTCCAAAAGCTGGAATGTTAATTCCACATTCCATTTCCAAAGTTGGTAAATGTTAATATTCCTATTCCACCTTCCACTTCCTTTACATTCCAAAGGCTGGAAAAGTAAGTTATAACCATTCCACTCCACTCCTTTCCATTCCAAAGCTGGAATAATTATTACTCCATTCCATTCCAAAGATGGAATGTTTAATAAATCCATTCCACTCCCTTCCATTCCATTCCAAAGCTGGAATGTTATAAATCCGAATCCACTCCACTCCTTTCCATTTCCAAAAGGCTGGAACGTTATACTTCCCATTCCATTCCAAAGCTGGAATGTTATAATCCATTCCACTCCACTCCATTCCATCCAAGCTGGAATGTTTTATAATATCCACTCCACTTCCTTTCCATTTCCAAAGCTGGGAATGTATAATTCCATTCCCACTCCACTCCTTTCTATTCCACCAAAGCTGGAATGTTATATTCCAATCCATTCCAGCTGGAATGTTCCACTCCATTTCCATTCCAAAGCTGGGAATGTTTAATTCCAATTCACTCCACTCATTTCCATTCCAAGCTGGAATGTTATATAATTCCATTCCACTCAACTCCTTTTCCACTATTCAAAGCTGGAATGTTTATATTCCATTCCTTCCAAAGCCTGGAATGTTATAATCCTTCCACCACTCCTTTCTATTCCAAAGAATGTTAATGTTATATTCCATCATCCTTTCCCATTCAAAGCTGGAATGTTATAATCCTTCCACTCCACTCCTTTCCATTTCCAAAGCTGGAATGTTATATTCCATTCAATTCCAAAGAAATGGAACTGTTATAAATCCATTCCACTTCCACCTTTCCTTTCCATTCCAACTGGATGTTTATATTCCATTCCATTCCAAAGCTGGAATGTTATAATCCATTCCACTCCCACTCCTTTCCATTCCAAAGCTGGAATGTTATAATCCATTCCACTCCACTCCTTTCTATTCCAAAGCTGGAATGTTATAATCCATTCACTCCCACTGCAATAAAGCAGCATACCTACGAAGAAATAATTACGATATGACAACAGAAAAGCAAATCCCGAAGAGGCTCTACCCAGATCTACACAATGACGGGAAAGAGGAAAAAATAGACAAGAAAGACAAAATCTGCAACCTTTTGAAAAGAGGGAATTGCAGATTTGGAGAAAGATGTTACTACAAACATCCTAAGGTATGTCAAAACTATGAAATATATGGTAAATGTGCATGGGATGATTGCAGAGATCTGCATCCAAAATATGTAAAAAACCTAAAAGAAGGAAAAGGATGTAAGTTCGACAAAAAATGCAAATATATGCACCCTGTAGCCATGAATCATAATCAAATAAATAACCAACCAAGTAATAAAATCCAAATAAGAAAGAAACAAATAAAGAGAGAAATCAAGAATATCAGGTAAAAGAGAAAAGTAAACCACCAATGAGATATGCAGAGGTGTCAGCAAAAAATTTCAAAGCATCAGCTCCGAAATTCTACTCAAGAGATAATAACTGTATTTATTATGCAAGAGGATATTGCAAGAAGAAAAACGGAGAAAAATTGCCAGAGTTTTCAAGGACACAAAATGAATAATTATGATGAAGGAAGATCAAATATTATGGAAAAGTTGGATTTTTTAATGTCAGAATTTCTGGGAAATGAAAAAAAGAACAACATACCAGAACAGGAAAGAGACATGGGAAAATCCTTATTACTACCAATATTAAATGAAGGAGAAAACACGCAAACCATCATAGTGATGAATGCGCAGGGTTTAGTTACGAGTAACTCAAAAAGAAAAATAGAGTACTTAGAAGAACTAACCCAAAATGAAAAGAAAATAGATATAATGAATATAAGTGAAACTGGTATTCCTAAGAGACTGGGAATGATGATCAAATAAAAGGGTTCCAAACTTATAGATCAGATAGAAAAAAATAGGAATCAAGGGGGAACCGCAATATATGGGAAAGACAAAAAAACAAGGAAAAAATATATGAGAAATATAGTAACTCAGAATGTGAACTAATAGCGGTAGAATTTGAATCTGAAAAATTGATGAACATAGTAATATATAGACCTCCTAATACTAAAGAGTTTGACTTAATAATTGAAAAATTGGATGATATATGTAGAAATCACAAGGACTGGACTATTCTCCTATCGGTGACTTCAACTTTCCTTTCGTAGAATGGAAAGAACGAATAGGAGACTGTGGTTGTACTTATACATATAAAAAAGAGAGTAATAGTAGTGCAGAAGATAAGAGGCAATTTGAAAAGCTATTAGATATGCTACTAGAATACAACATTCAACAAATAAATCACCTGCCAACAAGAAAGGAAAATACTTTAGACCTAGTATTTGTGAACGAGATGAATTATGTTAAAGAAATAATAGTTTATAATGCGAGTATTTCAGATCATAATGTCATAGAATTAACAGTTCATTATTCCAAAGCAAGTGAAAATAGAGATAAGCAAGAAATGAAAAAGTGGGAAGGATATGGAAAATACAACTTCTACAGTAAAAATATAAATGGTCAGAAATTAATGAAGAATTAAACAAAGATTGGGATAACATTTTCGTAAGTGATGACATAAGGTAAATACGGAGATATTATATAAAATATTGGAGAAAATAGTGGATAAATATATACCGAAGAAGAAAAGTAAACATCATTCATGCATACCAAGAGACAGAAGGATCTTGTTCCAGAAAATCAGAAAGTGGAAAAAAGGTCTTGCAAAAGAAAAAAATGCATGGAAAGTTATAGAACTAAAATTAAGATTAGAAAATGCAGAACAAAAGATTATACAATCAAAAGAAAATGAAAAACGGGACTTGGAAGAAAAACCCTATTAAATATCAAGCAAAAACCCCAAACTATTATACTCATATGCGAAGAAGATGAATAAAAGAAGAATAGAAATAGGCCCTCTGAGAATTGAAGGGAGATTAACGAATGAAAAAAAGGAATTTTGCAACATACTGGCAGAACGATATAAGAGAGAATTCACCCCTAGAATAGATAATGAAGATAATGATATAGAAGTAAGGGACGAAATAGTGAATATTTAGCTGACATAGAAATTAATGAAGCTGATATTGTGCAGGCAATTAATGAAATTAAAAATGGAGCTGCTGCAGGGCCGGATGGAGTCCCTGCTATTTTGTTAAAGAAAGTAGTTCATTCTATCGCAAAGCCACTTGCAATATTATTAAGACAAAGTGTAGATACAGGCAAGATTTATGATGAGCACAAATTAGCATATATCACCCCTACTTTCAAAAGTGGATCAAGACTAGAGGCAAGTAATTATAGGCCTGTGAGTCTAACATCACATATTATGAAAGTGTATGAAAGGGTAATGAAGAAAAATATTATGAAACATTAATAAAAAATAATTTGTTTAATATAGGACAACACGGTTTTTTCGTACCCGGAAAAAGTACACAAACCCAACTGTTAGTCCACCGTGAGAACATATTCAAAAATATGAAAAGCGGAAATGAAACAGATGTGGTTTATCTAGACTTTGCAAAAGCTTTGACAAAGTAGACCATAATATATTAGCAAAGAAAATTAAAAAACACAATATCGTAGATAAAGTAGGAAGATGGTTAAAAGAATTTTTACACAACAGAAAACAGATAGTTATTGCAAACGATGAGAAATCGGATGAAACCAAGGTAATATCCGGTGTGCCACAAGGTACGGTGCTAGCTGCAATATTGTTTGTTATTATGATTGAAGACATAGACAGTAATGTTAAGGATTCGGTAGTGAGTAGTTTCGCTGATGACACAAGAATAAGTAGAGAAATTACTTGTGATGAAGATAGGAACGCTCTACAAAGAGACCTTAACAAAGTATATGATTGGGCCAGATGGTAAATAGGGATGGTATTTAACTCTGATAAATTTGAATCAATAAATTATGGAGACAGAGAAGGAAAGCTATATGCATATAGGGGACCTAATAATGAGACAATCACAAATAAGGAAGCAGTTAAAGACCTTGGTGTGATGATGAATAGGAACATGTTATGCAATGATCAAATAGCCATTCTGTTGGCAAAATGTAAAGCAAAAATGGGAATGTTGTTACGGCACTTCAAAACAAGAAAAGCTGAACACATGATTATGCTTTATAAAACATATGTTCGTAGTCCACTTGAATATTGCAATATGATATGGTACCCACACTATCAAAAGGATATTGCACAAATAGAGAGTGTACAAAGGTCCTTTACAGCTAGAATAGAAGAAGTTAAGGACCTAGACTACTGGGAAAGACTACAATCCTTAAAATTATATAGTCTAGAAAGGAGAAGAGAACGCTACATGATAATTCAGGCATGGAAACAGATAGAAGGAATAACAGAAAATATCATGGAACTAAAAATATCAGAAAGAGCAAGCAGAGGTAGATTAATAGTGCCCAAAACTATACCAGGAAAAATAAGGAAAGCACACAGAACATTAATCCACTACGCACCAGCATCGATAATGCAGCATCTATTCAATGCGTTGCCAGCTCATCTGAGGAATATATCAGGAGTGAGCGTAGATGTAAGAATAAGAATAAGCTCGACAAATATCTAAACTGCATCCCAGACCATCCAAGATTGGAAGATGCAAAATATACCGGAAGATGTACTAGCAACTCTCTGGTAGACATTAGAGGCGCCTCACACTGAGGGACCTGGGGCAACCCGAACGAACTGTAAGGTAAGGTAAGGTAAGGTAAGGTCCTTTCCATTCCAAAGCTGGAATGTTATATTCCATTCCACTCCACTCCTTTCCATTCCAAAGCTGGAATGTTATATTCCATTCCATTCCAAAGCTGGTATGTTATAATCCATTCCATCCCTCCTTTCCCATTCCAAAGCTGGAATGTATTCCATCCATTCCAAAAAGCTGGAATGTAATCCTTCCACTTCCACTCCATTCCATCCAAAGCTGGAATGTAATACCACCTTTCCTCCAAACTCCTTCCATTCCAAAGCTGGAATGTTATACCTTCATGCCATTCCAAAGCTGAACCGTAATTATAACCATTCCACTCCACCTTTCCATTCCAAAGCTGGAATGTAAATTATTCCATTTCCATTCCAAAGCTGGAATGTTATATCCATTCCACTCCACCTATTCCATTCCAAAGCTGGAATGTTATATTCCACTCCACTCCTTCCAAAGCTGAATGTTATATTCCATTCCATTCCAAAGCTGGAAGTTACCACCATTCCACTCCACTTCCATTCCATTCCAAAGCTGGAATGTTAAAATCCACCACTCCACTCCTTCCATTCAAAAGTGGAATGTATTATCCACTCCTTTCCATTCCACAGCTGGAATGTTATTCCATTCCATCTTTAAACCCGCTGGAATGTTAAGATTCCAATCAAACCTTCCACTCCATCCTTTATTCCAAGCTGGAATGTATAATCCTTCCACCCCACTCCTTTCCATTCGAAAGCTGGAATGTTATATTCCATTCCACCGCAACCTTCTCCACCATTCCACCAAAGCTGGAAATGTTATATTTCCATTCCTTCCAAAGCTGGAATGCTAATATTCTCCACTCCCCCTTCCATTCCAAAGCTGATTATATTTCCATTCCACTCCATTCCTCCATTCCAAAGCTGGAATGTTTGTATTATTCCATTCCATTCCATTTAAAGCGGAATGTATTATTCCATTTTCCACCGCAATTCCTTCCATTCCAAAGCTGGAATGTTATAATCCTTCCACTTCCACTCCATTTCATTCCATCTGGAATGTTATATTCCATTCCACTCCACTCTTTCCATTCCAAAGCTGGAATGTAAAATAATAGTTTCCACCTTCCAAACTCCATTCCATTCCAAAGCTGGAATGTTATATCCATTCCACTCTCCTTTCCATTCAAAAGCTGGAATGTTATATTCCATCCACTCCACTCCTTCCATTCCAAAGCTGGAATGTTATATCCTTTCCTTCCAAAGCGGAATGTTATAATCCATTCCACTCCACTCCATTTCCATTCCAAAGCTGGAATGTATATTCCATCCACCCTCCAAACTCATTCCACCATCCATTCCTCCAAATGGTGTTAAGAATCCATTCCACTCCACTCCATTTCCATCCAAACTGATATATTCTCCACCTTCCACTCCTTTTCCATTCCAAAAGCTTGGAATGTTATATTCCATTCCACCCCACTCCTTTCCATTCTAAAGCTGGAATGTTATATTCCATTCCACCCCACTCCTTTCCATTCGAAAGCTGGAATGTTATATCCTTCCATTCCAAAGCTGGAATGTTATCCATTTCCTTCCACTCCTATTCCATTCCAAAGCTGGAATGTTATATGCCATTCCTTCCAAAGCTGGAATGTCCATCCATCCATTCCAAAGCTGGAATGTTATAATCCATTCCACTCCACTCCTTTCCATTCCAAAGCTGGAAATGTTATAATTCCATTCCATTCCAAAAGCGGAATGTTAGGAATCCATTCCACTCCATCCCTTTATTCCAAAGCTGTTATTATTTCCATCACTCCACTTCCATTCCATTCGAAAGCTGGAATGTTATATTCCATTCCACTCCACTCCTTTCCATTCTAAAGCTGGAATGTTATATTCCATTCCACCCCACTCCTTTCCATTCTAAAGCTGGAATGTTATATTCCATTCCACCCCACTCCTTTCCATTCCAAAGCTGGAATGTTATATTCCATTCCACTCCACTCCTTTCCATTCCAAAGCTGGAATGTTATATTCCATTCCATTCCAAAGCTGGTATGTTATAATCCATTCCACTCCACTCCTTTCCATTCCAAAGCTGGAATGTAAATCCATTCCATCCATCCTTTCCATTCCAACTGTTTATATTCCATTCCATTCCAAAGCTGGAATGTTATAATCCATTCCACTCCACTCCATTCCATTCCAAAGCTGGAATGTTATAATCCATTCCACTCCACTCCTTTCCATTCCAAAGCTGGAATGTTATATTCCATTCCATTCCAAAGCTGGAATGTTATAATCCATTCCACTCCACTCCATTCCATTCCAAAGCTGGAATGTTATAATCCATTCCACTCCACTCCTTTCCATTCCAAAGCTGGAATGTTATAATCCATTCCACTCCACTCCTTTCCATTCCAAAGCTGGAATGTTATATTCCATTCCATTCCAAAGCTGGAAATGGTTGTAATCCTTCCACTCCACTCCATTCCATTCCAAAGCTGGAAGCCTGATATCCATTCCACTCACTTCCACTTCCATTCCATTCCAAAGCTGGAATGTTATAATCCATTCCACTCCACTCCATTCCATTCCAAAGCTGGAATGTTATATTCCATTCCACTCCACTCCTTTCCATTCCAAAGCTGGAATGTTATATTCCATTCCACTCCACTCCTTTCCATTCCAAAGCTGGAATGTTATATTCCATTCCACTCCACTCCTTTCCATTCCAAAGCTGGAATGTTATATTCTATTCCATTCCAAAGCTGAATGTATTCCATCCAATTCCTTTCCATTCATCCATTCCATTCCAAAGCTGGAATGTTATATTCTCCATCCTTCCATTCCAAAGCTGGAATGTTATTCAATCCTATCCACTCCACTCCTTTCCATTCCAAAGCTGGAATGTTATAATCCATTCCACTCCACTCCTTTCCATTCCAAAGCTGGAATGTTATATTCCATTCCATTCCAAAGCTGGAATGTTATAATCCATTCCACTCCACTCCATTCCATTCCAAAGCTGGAATGTTATATTCCATTCCATTCCAAAGCTGGAATGTTATAATCCATTCCACTCCACTCCTTTCCATTCCAAAGCTGGAATGTTATAATCCATTCCACTCCACTCCTTTCCATTCCAAAGCTGGAATGTTATAATCCATTCCACTCCACTCCTTTCCATTCCAAAGCTGGAATGTTATATTCCATTCCATTCCAAAGCGGAATGTATTATTCCAAATGAACAATTCTCCACTCCATCATTCCATTCCAAAGCTGGAATGTTATATTCCATTCCACTCCACTCCTTTCCATTCCAAAGCTGGAATGTTATAATCCATTCCACTCCACTCCTTTCCATTCCAAAGCTGGAATGTTATATTCCATTCCACTCCACTCCTTTCCATTCCAAAGCTGGAATGTTATATTCCATTCCACTCCATTCCATTCCAAAGCTGGAGTAAATATTCCATTCCACTCCACTCCTTTCCATTCCAAAGCTGGAATGTTATAATCCATTCCACTCCACTCCATTCCATTCCAAAGCTGGAATGTTATAATCCATTCCATTTCACTCTATTCCATTCGAAAGCTGGAATGTTATATTTCATTCCCCTCCACTCCTTTCCATTCGAAACTGGAATGAACTATTTTAATATCGTTTCGTTACTATTTCGAAATGAAGGATTTTGATGACTGATCGATTCTATTCAACGTCTTTCATGTCAATTATGGCCGTGTAAATGACAAAAAAAGTGACAGACGAGTAAAAAGACAATTCAGTAATTTTGACATTTTGGAGACTGATTTAATTTAACAGTAATTAATTTCATATTCTCCAAAGACCTGGCAGATTATACGACTGATTCTGACCAATAAGAATATTCTCTATAAACATTAGGAGTAAATATCTACAATATATCACACCAAGAAAATGAAATACTTTCCAAATAACTGTAATTTAGCTGATTTAAGGAGGTAATATAACGTTTAACCTAGCGTGTTTCATCAGGGACCTGGTAATTTTACCTGAAATGAATTTATGAATCAATTAGTTGGCGGAGGAACGAGATAGGTGTGTGTACGTAAGTATATGCGGATCTGTATGTGTGTGTATATATAATATATATTATATATATATATATATATATATATATATATATTTTATATATATATTATATATATATATATATATATATATATATATATATATACAGCTTATTTAAAAACCTGTTTTATTGTAAAATATAAAAGACATTTTTTTCTCTGTTTATATATACTCCCTTACTCAAAACACAGTCCGTCTAAACGGTAGCTTCGTCGTCTGAGAGAGAGAGAGAGAGAGAGAGAGAGAGAGAGAGAGAGAGAGAGATAATAAGATCTTTAACCAACTACTACATACGTTAATTTACAGCACAAAAAAATTGTATGTAAATATAGCTCTCTCGGGTTCTTATATTTTTCTCACTTTAATAACTGGACGTTTCAGAACTTTTCAGTATTTCAACAAATTATGATCATCATAAGTCCTAAATTTAAACCTCAAAATCGCAGCCGCCTTAAAAATCGTAATTTGGTGATTATTAGGATACTTTTTACTCATCACATAAAGGCATAAGTAGGTTTACAAGCTGTGAAGTTTAAAATTAAATTACCTCTCTTCCAATGAGGTTAAAAGGTCTTCAGATAAAGAATTCAACCCAGTGACCTGAAGAGCACTCATAGGATTATTTTCATATATTTTCGTGACTACAGTCCAGGTTAATCTCACAAGTGACATCCGTGTGCTCATGGTATACTATGTATGACTTGGGTTGAAACCAGATTTGTCGTGGAATCGATATGAAGATTTGAAGTGACACGCCAATCATCATTTACTCCTTCACGTGAATGCAGGGTTGGTGATTTTTGTTTAATTAAAAAAAAAACTTTTAATCAGTGATATATTTGATTTTTTTTATCTGATTTTAAAAAAATTATTTGGATTTTTTTATTTGTTAAATGTTTTGTCAATCCTTTTTTTCCTCAAAATGTATTTTATGACAAAATTACTATTGATTTATCTTTTAGGCTTCCAGTTCTGGCCTAAAGTATTTACTTGCAATTTTTTTATTTACATCAAAATAAATAGATGCAGAACAGTTGTGCTTAAGTTTTCATTAACCTCCGAACCATATTTTTCAATTTGTTTGGTTTCAAATTAAAAAAACATGAAAAAAATTTTAAAATTCATGATTTTTTTAAATGAAAAAATCAATGATTTAATCACTTTATTAAATCAGTTTAATTTAATCATCTCCAACCCTGCATAAATGTTTATTTTTTTTAATTACGGGCAATTTTTCATTTCAATGCGACTGAGAAATTAGGAATGAAATTACATTCTCCAATTATCAGTCTTCAGCCTCAGTCTGTCTGGTAAGTCCTCTTGTTGGTGTAAAAGGATCCTATCTGTATATATGGCTATTGTTCAGTTCTCATGATCTGTGTAAAAGCTGCCATGGGCAAGTCCCCTTGCTGGTGTGGGTATGTGTATGTATGTTTGTATGTATGTATGTATATACATCGAGCTACAAATGTACTTTAACGTCCAATTCGCTCTACCTCTGAATTAATATATTTTCATATATGTTAACCGAAGGGGAATTTTTAAGTTGATAGTAATTTCGTCGTCTCGTGGGTTCGAACCAGCGCCCAGCAGACAGAGAAGATATCAGGACTTCAGTGAAGTTATCGACTGGGTCACTGAAGTCCTGATTTCTCCTGTCCGCTGGGCGCCGGTTCGAACCCACAAGAGGACGAAATTATTATCAACTAAAAAATTCCCCTTCGGCTAACATATATAAAAATATATAAATTCCGAGGTAGAGAGAATTGGATATTAAAGGACATTTGTAGCTCGATGTATATATATATGAATCACGGTGATGTGATAAAAATTCCATATATATATATATATATATATATAGTATATATATTACATATAAAATGTGTGTGTGTGTGAGCACGTGCCTATCTCGTTCCTCCGCCAACTAAAGGTGTCTAAAATGCCACTTCAGATTAAATTACCTGATGAATCACGCTAAGAAAAGCGTTACATTGCCGCCTTAAATCAGGTAGATTACAGTTATTTCTGCCAAAGTATTTCATTTCCTTGATACCTTGTTTCAAACGATGCAAAGGAGTTTGGTGTGATATATTGCAAGTTGATTATTTATTCCAAATGTTTATAATAGAATATTCTTATTGGTCATAGAATGTGAAATTAATTACTGTCACATTAAATCAGTTTACAAAACCGCAAAATTACTGAAGTGCCTTTTTTCTCGACTGTCTTTTTTTCTTCTTTTTTTTTGTCATTTATACGGCCATAAGTGACGTGAAAGACTTGAAATAGATCCAATCCATCTTCAAAAGCTTTCATTTCGAAAGAGTACGAAATTATGTTAAAATATTCCATACCAGCTTTCGAATGGAATGGAATAGAGTAGAATGGAATATAACATTCCAGCTTTCGAATGGAATGGAGTGGAGTGGAATTGAATATAAAATTTAGGACAAAGGCCAAGCGCTGGGACTTATGAAGTCATTCAGTGCTGGAAGAGAAATAAAAAAAAAACTCCAAGGGTGTAAATAGGAGTGCAACTTCGCAGTTGCACTACGCAACAACTATTAGAAGGTGGGGAATAAGATGGAAGAAAGAGAACGTGAACGGAGGTACAGTTAAAAGAACGAAAGGGGTTGCTGCTAGGGGCCGAGGGGACGCCTCGAAGAACCTCAAGTAATTAAAACAGGGCATCATGTGAGGACTGACGACACTAACGCCCATCCCCCTCCTTCACGTTCAGATTTCGAGGAAAACAAGAAGTATCCATCACGATGGTTACGCACACCTACAAACGCACTCTCTCTCTCTCTCTCTCTCTCTCTCTCTCTCTCTCTCTCTCTCTCTCTGTTTTTCCTTCTTGAAGAATGTAACGCCATAAAGAATTGGAATTTGGTATCTCGGCCGGCCTTGGTGTCACTAGGGAGACGGAGACAGGGCACAGGCGTCAACTGCCTGCTTAATTCTAAAAGTCCAATACTTTATGGCGTCACATTCTTTAATGAGGAAAGGGAGTGTGTGTGTGTGTGTGTGTGTGTGTGTGTCTGAAATCGATGGTTAGCAGTTTATATTTGTTGAATTTTGTACGGCAGTCTTCTGGGAAAACGTATAAATTTACAATCGAAATCTCAAGTAGTTAGGCGTTACATTTACAAACGATGGATGCATAAGAATGCATCAATCGTTTGTAAATGTAACGAATAACTTCTTGATATTTCGATTGTTAGGAGTTAAAATTTGTTAAATGTTCTTCGTTAGTCGTCTGGAAGAACGTCGTCATTTATAACTGAAATAACAAGAGCGTACCTATGAGAATATAACTCTAAGTACAATAGCATTAGTTCAAATGCCATACATTAAATACTGGAGGGTCAAGAACATGATTTTATCCAACTGCTTTTCTACCTCTTCAAGTTCCATCATCAAAACTCGACTACAGAGAAACAATAAGAATAGAATATAGAATTTGGGCCAAAGGCCAAGCGCTTGGACCTATGAGGTCATTCACAGCTGAAATTGAAATTGACAGTAAAAAGGTCTGAGATGGTGGAAAGTACGATGGATGAAAGAGAATATGAAAGGAGGTACAGTAAACTGAATGAGAGGTTGCATGCAGATAGGAGCCGAAGGAACGCAGCAAAGAACCTTAAGTAATGCCTACAGTGCACCCCATGGGTACACTGACGGGCTAACCCCTTTCAGAAATTAAAACTTAAAAGAAGCTAAATGTACAATCTCATATGTGCTGCAAGTCCGAAAGAAAAAGAGGATCTTGTTTTTCAAATATAATATTAATTCTCTGCCTCAACCCAGATAAAAAAAAAAAATTGAGTTACAAGTTTTTATCCAAACGGACACACAGACGTAGAAGTCAAATTAAATAAAAGCATGTAAAAATAAGAATTCTATGAGAATTGTTTTTTATGTCCAAGCCCGAGGCAGAAATGATAACGACTGCTGAATTTTGTATATCTAAGAGAAGTATTATCGAAGTGGTGCGTGAGGTTCTCTCCGCGAATGCCCGAGAGGAATTACGTAGTTACGTGCAGGAATCGCACGGAGATGAAATAAATGAAACCCCAAGAGGTCCTCCGCGTTGTATAAAAAAAAAGCGATGTAATATTTATTCATTTATGTATTTAGATATTTATTTTCATATATCTGCGTTTAATCAATTACACTCTAGCCAAGCCTTTTTTAAACCTGACATGTCAGTACGACTTTTGAGAACGAATTAACAAGACATTTAAGTAGACTTTTGAGAACGAATTAACAAGACATTTAAGTACGATTTTTGAGAGCGAATTAACAAGACATTTAAGTAGACTTTTGAAAACGAATTAACAAGACATTTAAGTACGACTTTTGAGAGCGAATTAACAAGACGTTTTAGTATAACTTTTGAGAACATATTAACAAGACATTTAAGTACGATTTTTGAGAACGAATTAACAAAACGTTTCAGTACGACGCTGAGAAAAAATTAACGAGACATTTCAGTGCGACTATTGAGAACGAATTAACGAGACATTTAAGTACGACTCTTGGGAGCAAATTAACCAGACATTTAAGTACGACTTTTTAGATCGAATTAACATTACAATAGATTGACTTAATGCAGACCAACCCTACCATTCTCTACCCTACATGACAACTCCTGTCTTGCCTAGCTGCGTGAAATCCAACAACCGCCCTCGACAGGCCATTTCCTTACGTAAATATCTCGTTTTCTTTCTGCATTTCCCTTTGCCTTCGCTCGCTTCCTAATGAATAATATTCTTTGGAAGCCTGAATTTCAGGTCGCTGGCCTTTGTGCTTATTCCATATGAACAGGGTACAGCTTCTGAAAAATAACATTTCCTCTTTGGACGAGTGGTTTTCGCGTTCGCCTACTATTCCGGTGGTCCGAAGGTCGATTCTCTGCTCTGCCAACGTGGAATCGGAGGAATGTATTTCTGGTGACAGAAATTTATTTCTCGATACAATGTGTTTCGCAATCCACAATAAACTGTAGGTCCCGTTGCTGGGTAACTAATTGGTTCCTAGTCACGTAAAAATATCTAATCCTTCGGGCCAGCCCTAGGAGCGCTGTTCATCAGCTCAGTGGTCTGGTTAAACTAAGATATAATTAACTTAATTCTGAATAATAACAATTATTCACTTACGCTGGTATATCAGCCTATGTCACTTCTGACTCGGATGTTCAACACACATCTCACAGGTCATCCGAAGCGCTCAAGGGATCACTGCTGCTTGTCTCATCTATTAAATCATTGAATCTTCTCTTCTCCTAAGCCCAGGGGCATAACAGGAAGCGTCTACCCTATGTTGACTCTAACGTGTTTGATTTATTAAACAGTCTGAAGCTTAGCCCTCGAGGGTTTCTCTGAATTTTTAACGTCTCCTACACGTCCGCCGCGCTCGGTGGGATACACAGTGTATTGATGCGGTGAGGGTACTTGGTTTATATATATATATATATATATGAATTTATGCACGTTACCTTTTTTATATTAACAAATATTAGCACCAAACATCCTTTAATATCAAATTCCTAAAACTTAACAGACCTCAGCTTGATTTACATAAACTATATATATATATATATATATATATATATATATATATATATATATATATATGTATTATATATGTGTGGGGGGGGGGATATACAAAGAGACAGACACACGGAGAGAGAGTGCTCATTTTTACAGGTCCGGCGTGCCAAAGGGCATTTATGCTTAAAATGACGAGCTTGATCCCATCCATTATCGAAGTCATCGGAGCATATCTCACCGGAATGAGTCATGAGGAAAGAATAAAGTCACAACAAATAGTTATTTATTGTAAGTTCCATCACGCATACAGGAGAAGTTATTTTTATCTATTAGGTCAAGGAATCAGCTAGAAGTAAGTTTCGAGACTCATATTAATGGTCTGACAGCAATAAATGCTCTTTCAACACAAATTCTCCTTTTTTGGGGGCTGGGGTAATGGGAGTGGGAAGGGGGGTGGGGAGGGTTGCATTCAGGATATTCGCTTCGATATATAAAAGGAAATTTTTTTGCGAGAGGATTATGAAAGTGCTATTTGTTTATTTGTAAGCCATTCCATTTGTCACGAAGTTACTTGGAATGACAAAAAAGGGTTTAAAATCAAAGATTTGACTTCGAATTTTATGTATAAACTGGATTTTCCATTTTGTTAACTTTGTTTTCAATTGATTTCCTGTTCTGGCAAATTGGCTTATCAGCTCCTCTAAAGGAGGCAGTCTCTATTCTCTATATAATACAGATGTACTGAAGTCCTAGACTGATGATGTGGATAGTTTTGCTTATGTAGCGTTTTTAGCTTGAAGCTAAATATTCATGCGATATAACACTTTTTATTCCTTTATTAAAATCCCATTATTGTTGACATTTATCTACAAATAATCAGTAAAAAGGTGTTATGAGTTTTGTGTGCAAATTATTGGCATAAATATATAGATCGTGTTAATGTCACCAGAATTAAAAACTTATGCAAATTGGCTCCTTATTTCAAATAAGCCACCATTACTACTAATGTCCCTTCGTCGCCGATTAAAATCGCTCTCCGCTCGCTTACCGGTCTGTGACATAAAGCTAGGCAGTGACCCGACCTCCAGCTTACTCGGGACGCTTGCAAGATTTTCCCCTCACGTACAAGCTGTAAACATATAATTATATTTCTAACTTTTAAGGTAATTAAAACGTGCTAAAATCTACACTAAGGAAATTAAAAGAAATACGCTTTAATTTAGTAGAAATAATTATTATTTTATACGTTTTCATTCTTATAAATAAATCATAAATATCCTATCCCAAAATTCCGGTAATTGTAACTTAATGTTAAACACCTTCTTCAGACCTTTTTAGGCTTTTCAATATGGCTTTCCTACTCCCCCACCATGAACAGCAACAGCAAGAACAACAACAAAACAAAGTAGTATGTAGGCTTACTCCCCGAGTACGAGAAAAACTGAAAACATTTAATCTTGGCATCTCTGCTTCCGAGAGGACACTCAATTTTCCAAACAGAGGTCAATCGGCTTCCGTCAAATATCCCTGACATAACTCCTGTCTGAAACTGAGCGGTCAATTAAGCCCCGCAACCACCGAAGGTCGTCATGACCTCCACGGAAGGTCGATGAGGTCAGTGAGGGGTATTTCAGGGTGGCTGGTAATCAAGTAACAGGGAAAAAAGGTCACAGAAAAAATACCACAAATTTGACAAGTCATATAGAATAAAGTCACAATTCTGGCTTGGATAAAAGTCACATGAAAATAATCACAGGAAAAACTTACAATTTTGGCTATGAAAAAAATCACATTAACTTATAGTGGCAATTAAAGCAATTAAAATTAATAAAACAGAAAGTATTATGGATCTTTCCTAGATAGTGACCCCCAAAAAGTTCGGGGTTCGTTATTGAGGACTAATATTTCTTTATGATATTTACTAGCTTTTGTGTGCGTTTTTATGGTAATCCCAGACGGGCTTGTATTTAACACGCCGCAAAGGTGGATACGAAAGCTATCATTTTTTTTAGAAATAATTGTTCTTTTATGTTTAACCTGCACATTATTTATTTTTTGCACTTAATTCTGATAAATATATCATGAATATCCCATCCTAAAATTCATGTATCTTTAATAACTCAAGGCGAAACATCTTTTTCAGACCTTTTTAGGTTTTTCCATAGGGCTTTTCTATCCATCCCCCAACAAGAACAACAATAGCAGCAAGAACAACAGCAACAAAAACAACAACAAAGTAGTGTGAAGGCTTAGTCCCGGAGTAATCGGAAATCGGTTATAGCTGCGAGGTTTCTTTCACTCCGCAAAAGTTATAAATCCATATATATATATATATATATATATATATATATATATATATATATATATATATATATATATATATATATATATACAAGGAGTTCATAATTTCCGTAACTGACTCTGATTCACTCTTTGAAGTTATTTTCTTTTGTACGTATAAATTAGACTAATGACCACACAGACATTTCAGGGCATTCTGCCCGGCCATTCAAGCATCGGCCGGCGTTCGTTGTTTTTGTGAATGCCATAGTTTTACAGTCCCAAAGTGTTCTGCTACCTATGCTCTGTGGTGGTGTTTAGTACAGAGTTTCTTTTTAAGGCATCTGCGATTTTCCTGGCGTCGTCAGCTTCATTTATCGTAACGAAGATATCGTCAATGTATCGCCTGTAGATCTTCGGTGTTCTCAGAAGGTCTTCTCTTCGAAGGTAGCCATGTATATGTTTGCGAAAAGACCCCAAGTCGAGATCACATGGCCACTCCGTCCACTTGCCGATGTAGTTGCCCTTGATGGAAGAGGAACGGGGCTTCCGTAGTGCATGATGCCTTTACCATGTCACGGAGGATATCTTCAGGTATTGGAAACGATTCCTTTTCTGACCTGTGCCCACGATCAAGGGTGATGCTCATCATTTCTTCGACGGGAACGTTCGTAATCAGGCTTTCCACATCAAGAGAGGAGCAAGTAAAGACAAAATTATTGTCAACCCAAATTGTAAACCAGTAGTTACTTGAAAATGCCACAGAGTGGAGAAATAGATGTCGGGACAGTAAATGGAAAAAAGAAGTTTGTGCTCTTCACCGAAGATGTACGCCTGAGAATCTGAAAACAAACTCCGGCAAAACTTATTGATGCCACAAGTGCAATTGCTTTAATTGAAAACATACATTTACATACACACACACATACACACACACACACACATATTATATATATATATATATATATATATATATATATATATATATATATAAATATATATAATGTCCCATTGACTGGTCACCTTTCAGAATCAAAAGGACAGAAGCAGAACAACACATCTTACGAAAGCATAATACGCATTCGCGCGCGCGCGCGTGTGTGAGTGTGTGTATGTGTGTGTGGTTGTTCTTAATATAAATGATGTTGCAACAGTCCCGAGAGAGAGAATGAAAAAAAAAAAGAAAAATGGCTACTGTTATTAATGATAATGTTTTTTCAGGATCACCAACCCTGACCAGGAATTTTTTTCTTTCTTTTTACACATTGCGTATTCAGGAACTTGCCATTTTTTCCAGTTAAAGGAAATAGTTATGACCGCAGCCATGAGTAAAAATAGATCAACGTCAAATGACGGGTAATAGTGGGTATTTTATAATTTCCTTAAATGTTTATCTGTTTATTCATAAATTTATTCATTTATTTTATATTTCAATAACTGATCTCCCCTTTCTGTACCTTCTGTTGCTTCTTTCAATGAACACCATGTTTTTTGGAAGTTAGAATTTCAAGTCAGTGACCCTGTGGGTTTGTTCCACATGAATAGGGTTCAGCTTCTGAATAATAATAATAATAATAATAATAATAATAATAATAATAATAATAATAATAATAAATGTCCTTTAAAATCCAATTCGCTCTACCTCGGAATTAATAATATATATTTTCATCTATGTAACCGAAGGGGGAATTTCTTAGTTGATAATAATTTCATCTCGTGGATTCCAACTAGCTGGCAGAGCAGAAATCAGGACCTCAGTGACATTACCGACTCGGCCGACAAGTGAGGTAACGTCACTGAAGTCCTGATTTCTCCTCTGTCCACTGGTTCGAATCCACGAGAGGACGAAATTATTAACTAAAAAACTCCCCTTCGGTTAACATATATGAAATATCAATTCCGACGTAGAGCGAATTGGATATTAGACATTTGTAGTTTAATGCATGTATATGAATCACGGTGATGTGATAAAAATAAAAAAATTCATGAGAGGATCCATGGGTTCGCGCCCTGGTCCAGGCAAGTCTATTATCGAGAAAAATTCCCCTTCGGTTAAGCATATATGAAAATATATTAATTTCGAGGTAGAGCGAATTAGATATTAAAGGACATTGTAGCTCGATATATATATATATATATATATATATATATATATATATATATATATATATATATATATATATATATATATATATTATATATTATATATATATATATATATATATAATTATATATATATAATATATATATATATATATATATATAATTATATATATATGTATATATATATATATATATAATATATATATATATATATATATATATATATATATATATATATATATATATATGTAGAGGCTACTTGTCACTTTTTTACCAGACACATATTCAATGGAAATAGCCATAAATCCCTCTTAATTAACTTCTTGAATTCTTTGCTATTTTTGGATACGCTTGTCACCACTGAGCCTGAAGATCCAAGTTCAAAGAAAATTTGAAGAAATTGTGATATCCGGTAACCGGGAAACGAACGAACCCAGGTCCCATAATCACAAAGAGGTCACGTTGCCGACCGACCACGAGGAGGTCAGGTCGGCAACGTGACCTCTTTGTGGTTATGGGACCTGGGTTCGTTTCCCGGTACCGGACATCAAATTTCTTTGAACTTGGATCTTCATGCTTTGAAGTGACATGTATATCCAAAAAAGAGCAAAGAATTTAAGAAGTTAAGAGGGCTTTGTGGCTATTACAACTGCATATATATATATATATATATATATATATATATATATATATATAAATATATATATATATGTATATATATATATATATATATACTATATATACATGCTTTACATGGAAAACACAATTACGGCGCATGCAAATGTATTACATGAATCAAGTTCTTTTAAGTATATCCTATCTTCCTATCTGTTGCGTTGATGAGGTTCAAGTCCTTTAATAATGATGATAATAATAATGTTCTAATGGGTCAACAATACTGAAAATGTTAAAAGTTTGTGTATAATTAATAAAAACTTCATAAAAACTTTCGGGCCTTTTTCTAGGTTCATATTTAGAAAAGGGTTTGAAAGCTTTTACAAAGTGTTTATCAGGGCCGGATTAAAGGGAGGGCAACAGGGGCTATAACCCCAGGGCCCCCACAAAAAGGGGCCCCCACAGAAAGAGGCGATTTCCATGACCCATTATACATTTTTTCACTTTTTGGGTTTTCATTTTCTTTTTACCACCTTAGTGACCTTTTGTTGTCTGTTATCTTTTCACTTTTAATCCCCTCTTTTTAATTTCTTTCCTCAATTTATCTTGTATTTTCTTTCCTTTAAATAAAAAAGAAACGTTTTCGTAAAGATATATCACTGTTCGTTATCTATTATTCTATTAGACCACTAGTTAGGCTAATAGAACTATTGTACTGACAATTGTTTAGAAGTTTAGGATGACATAAATTGAAAGGAGTAACTGCTATTTTAATTAAGAAAGCAGGAGAGTAAGAAGTAGTCTCTTTAATGAAGTTGAAAATTCGTAAAGAATTACACTGTCACCTTACGGTATGCGTAGTGCTTTTGTTTATTGTTATTTCTTGTTGTCAGTCGAGTCCGACATTTGGTGCCGTGAATCCAGTGAGTACAAAGGCGTGTGAAGTTGAATTTTATTTCGTGAAATTCATTAAAATAACAATAACGTTCTTTGTCCTTTTTGGTGTCCAGTATGAAAAATCAAGGTTTTGAGAATGATATTGGTTTATGGCCTGAGTCATCTACAGAAGAAAGAATAGCTTTTTGGGCAAAGAAGGGATCAAGTGAATTACAACATTGTGATGAACGGTTACTGGATAGAGCTTCAAAACTCCAAGATCAGGTGAAAGGGAAGAGTGGAATTCATTACTCACGTAAATGTTCACGAAGTTTGTTTCAGAGGAAAACACTGAATATAAAATAATTCATCGTTCATGTCTCTGTTTCTCTCCAACAACTGGTAAAGTTTGTTATTTTCCCTGTAAGCTTGTTAATACAGGATCTGAAAAGGGCAAATGAGCCACTGATGGATTCTGTGACTGGAAGCATGGAAACGACAGGATAGCTGATCACGAGAAATCAAATTGCCATCTAGAATCCATCATTACTGTAGCCAAACTTGGGAAAGAACATGGCAGAATAGATCAAAGAATTATCAAAGCAAGTAGCTCAATTGCAAGAATACTGGCGTAAACTTCTTACACGCATTGTAGGTACAATTAAAATTATCGCTGAGCGAGGACTAGCATCCAGAGGCAACTCACATCAAACTGCATGCAAATAAAGGACGAGGTCACACAAATTATCTCTCCTCTACGATTTGTGAAGAAGTAATTGGAATAATGGGCGAACATGTACTGCAAGAAATAATATAAAGAATCATGAAGTCAAAATATTATTCTATTTCTCTTGACTCAACCCCAGATGAGGGTCACATTGATCAACTAACTTAAGTCATACGCTATATGGAAGACACATTGCCAAAAGAAAGCTTCCTGGCATTCATGGACAATCGAGGTCACAATAGTTCTGATATGGCCAAAGCCTTGTTTCAGTTTTCAGAGGGACACAATATTGATCTCAAAGACTGCAAAGGGCAGTCCTATGATAATGCTGCTAATATGAGTGGGAAGTATAAAGGAATGCAAGCCCTCATCAAAGACAAGAATCCATTATCAGAGTTTGTGCCATGCTTTGGAGATTCCCTTAATTTAGTGGGAAAGCAGCTATACACTACTTTGACTTTGTTCAACAAATTGATTTGTTTTTCACAGCATCCACGGCACGCTATGCTACGCTCAAAGAAAAATCAACAAGAGCTGATAAGCAGTTGTATGTTCCCAAGCGACTAAATGAAACTCGTTGGTCTTGAAGAGCAGATGCAACAAAGGCTATAGCGCATGGTTACAGAGAGATGAGAGAGGCTCTTCATGACATAATGACTGATGAGGAAAACAAGGTTGTGGCTCGGAATGAAGCATGTAATTTATATGAAAAAAATGGGTAAATTAGAAATAGCCATTTATGCTACATTTTGGAAAAATCCTAGAAAGATTCAATGGAACAAACCATATTCTACAAGATCCTAAACTGGTTCTCAATACTGCAGCGAAAGCACCCAAGTCTTTGAAAACATTTATTGAAACAAAGAAAAATATGAGGAATATGAAGCAGCTCGAATCAGACTGTCTGGAAGGGAAGAGTATACTGAAGTCCTCCATTGTGTGAGGAACGTGCGTCTTAATCCACTTGATTATGGTAAAGCAGAGGATGCCAGATGAGTCCCTAGGTAAAGTTTCGTGCAAACAGTTTCCTTATAGTTATTGACCAAATTGTCCAATCTCTGAGTGACAGAATAGCTGCTTATGATGTTGTATGTGAGAACTTTGGACTCCTCAATCGCCAAGAAGATATGGATGCTGATGAGAGCAATTCAGCCGCAGCTAGTCTTGTGAGTTTTTACAAAGGTGACCTAGAGCCCAGTCTCAAAGATGAACTCGTTCATTTTGTTGAATTGGTAAAACTCGACAGAAAAGACAATAAAAAAATTCCAAAAGAACTCTACTTCTACAAAATTCTCCTTGACAGTGGCTTACAGGCAACTTTTCGTAATGTTGAAATCTTGTTGAGAATCTATTTAGTATTAATTGTGTCCAATTGTAGTGGAGAAAGGTCATTTTCCAAGATGAAAATAATAAAAAACGTCTTTCATGGTTAGCTATAATAAGAATTGAAAGAGATATTCTTCGGAAAATAAATTTTCAGACAATAATTACAACTTTGGCTGTCGGAAAGTACGTAAACCTGCTCTGTTCCTGTAAATTAGTTAAGTAATAATAATGTAGAAGCTTCCTTGGTGTTTCCTTAGCTACGGTACTTCCTATATGTGGAGACTATATATTCTATAATACCTTCTTAATCTGAATACTGAGAGTTCTTCATTTTTTCCAATAATAGTCCTCAGTATAACCCAGAATTGCCCAGGTGGAAAATGCTCACTGTTCTCGCCCCTCCAGCTCACTAAAAAAAATAAGAAGAAAATAAAATAAAATAAATCAACTGGATATAGGGTCCCCACTAATGATGTGCCCCGGGGCCCCACAGCTGTGGATCCGGCCCTGGTGTTTATACATGAATTATACACGAACTTTTAACATTTTTATTATTGTGAACCCCATGAAACATTGCATAAAATCCCGCAATAGAGAGTTCTTTCCAAATAATAATAATAATAATAATAATAATAATAATAATAATAATAATAATAATAATAATAATAATAATAATAATAATGATAATAATAATCATTATAATAATAATAATAATAATAACAGATTGCCTGGAGTGTCTCCCTCAAGGCCAGTGCTATGGAAAAATATGCTATTGAAACTTAAACATTTTTTTAGAAATAATAATAATAATAATAATAATAATAATAATAATAATAATAATAATAATAATAATAATAATGGATAGACTATAAGAAAGCCTTCGACATGATACCACACACATGGCTAATAGAATGCCTGAAAATATATGGGGCAGAGGAAAACACCATCAGCTTCCTCAAAAATACAATGCGCAACTGGAATACAATACTTACAAGCTCTGGAATAAGACTAGCAGATGTTAATATCAGGAGAGGGATCTTCCAGGGCGACTCACTGTCCCCACTACTCTTCGTAGTAGCCATGATTCCCATGACAAAAGTACTACAGAAGATGGATGCCGGGTACCAACTCAAGAAAAGAGGCAACAGAATCAACCATCTAATGTTCATGGACGACATCAAGCTGTATGGTAAGAGCATCAAGGAAATAGATACCCTAATCCACACTGTAAGGATTGTATCTGGGGACATCAGGATGGAGTTTGGAATAGAAAAACTGCGCCTTAGTCAACATACAAAAAGGAAAAGTAACGAGAACTGAAGGGATAAAGCTACCAGATGGGAGCAACATCAAACACAAAGATGAGACTGGATACAAATACCTGGGAATAATGGAAGGAGGAGATATAAAACACCAAGAGATGAAGGACACGATCAGGAAAGAATATATGTAGAGATTCAAGGCGATACTCAAGTCAAAACTCAACGCCGGAAATATGATAAAAGCCATAAACACATGTGCAGTGCCAGTAATCAGATACAGTGCAGGAATAGTCGAATGGACGAAGGCAGAACTCCACAGCATAGATCAGAAAACCAGGAAACATATGACAATACACAAAGCACTACATCCAAGAGCAAATACGGACAGACTATACATAACACGAAAGGAAGGAGGGAGAGGACTACTAAGTATAGGGGACTGCGTCAACATCGAAAACAGAGCACTGGGGCAATATCTGAAAACCAGTGAAGACGAGTGGCTAAAGAGTGCATGGGAAGAAGGACTAATAAAAGTAGACGAAGACCCAGAATTATACAGAGACAGGAGAATGACAAACAGAACAGAGGACTGGCACAACAAACCAACGCACGGACAATACATGAGGCAGACTAAAGAACTGGCCAGCGATGACACATGGCAATGGCTACAGAGGGGAGAGCTAAAGAAGGAAACTGAAGGAATGATAACAGCGGCACAAGATCAGGCCCTAAGAACCAGATATGTCCAAAGAACGATAGACGGAAATAACATCTCTCCCATATGTAGGAAGTGCAATACGAAAAATGAAACCATAAACCACATAGCAACCGAATGCCCGGCACTTGCATAGAACAAGTACAAAAAGAGGCATGATTCAGTGGCAAAAGCCCTCCACTGGAGCCTGTGCAATAAACATCAGCTACCTTGCAGTAATAAGTGGTACGAGCACCAACCTGAGGGAGTGATAGAAAACGATCACGCAAAGATCCTCTGGGACTATGGTATCAGAACAGATAGGGTGATACGTGCAAATAGACCAGACGTGACGTTGATTGCCAAAGTCAAGAAGAAAGTATCACTCATTGATGTCACAATACCATGGGACACCAGAGTTGAAGAGAAAGAGAGAGAAAAATGGATAAGTATCAAGATCTGAAAATAGAAATAAGAAGGATATGGGATATGCCAGTGGAAATTGTACCCATAATCATAGGAGCACTAGGCACGATCCCAAGATCCCTGAAAAGGAATCTAGAAACACTAGAGTCTGAAGTAGCTCCAGGACTTATGCAGAAGAGTGTGATCCTAGAAACGGCGCACATAGTAAGAAAAGTGATGGACTCCTAAGGAGGCAGGATGCAACCCGGAACCCCACACTATAAAAAAACACCACCCAGTCGAATTGGAGGACTGTGATAGAGCAAAATAATAATAATAATAATAATAATAATAATAATAATAATAATAATAATAATAATAATAATAATAATAATAATTCTCACAGACGTATTAAACCTTACTTTTAGGAAACTAATCTTAACTGACATTCGTTATGAAGAGCAGATAAGCACAACGATGGTAGGTAAGTGCAATCAATGGTTACAATACACTCCAAACCACTTCAGTGAGAAAAGGCGGCTGGCTAATGATTAACCTAACTCTGAGGAATGCTAGAAAGCCTTTGACATTGTCTAGAGACAAACTTAGATCTCCAAGACCATGAGATATATCTCAGAAGACTTCACCTTTTCAAGGATAATATTAAATATCACTTTCAAGTATCCTTTGCTAAGGTTCTGTCTCCGTGATTCTGTGAATTCTACACTTGCCTAGACTTTATCCAAAAAAATTATGACTTATGAGGGAAGAATGATCGAAGGATATTTTATTATTATTATTATTATTATTATTATTATTATTATTATTATTATTATTATTATTATTATTATTATTATTATTAACTTGAATATAAAGCAGTATTCCCTGATACCAAAATATTAATGTAAACTCGGTAGATCTCAGCACGAAGTTTGGGCAGTTTTTGGGGACGATACAACAAAATTCTCTCTCTCTCTCTCTCTCTGAAAAAAGATAACGCGCCAGACACCGTCAAATGCAAATGCTCCCGCTGACAACAAGATTCGTCTCGCTGCTTCGGCGAAGTTGAGGCCAGTTTTAAATATATCCCGACGCCAAATATTTGCTAACGAAATATTACGTCAGGGCCCATAGGGCTGTAGTGCCGTCAGTGCACCTCAAGCGGTACACTGTAGGCCTTACGTAAGTTTTTGGCATTGTCCCTTCGATCCCTAGTTGTAAACCCTTTCATTCTTTTCATTGTACCTCCGTTCATATTTCCTTTCATACCCTCTCCATCTTACTTGCCACCCTCTCCTAACAGTTGTTTCGTAGTGCAACTCCTTTGAGGTTTTCCTCCTGTTACAACTTTCAGACCTTACAACTCTCAGTTTCCGTTTCAGCGCTGAATGTCCTCATATGTCCCAGCGCCTGGTCTTTAGCCTAAATTCTATATCCTATATCCTCTTCTATTGCGTCGGGATAATGTGAACGAAATTTCAGACACTCGACTTAATAATAATAATAATAATAATAATAATAATAATAATAATAATAATAATAATAATAATAATAATAATAATAATATCCTTGGATCATTTTTCCCTCATAAGTCATAACGTTTGGGGACATTGTGCAAACAAATATAGATTTCCATTTGCCTCACCACAACAAAAAAATTAATAAATAAATAAAATAAAATAAAAATAAAAATGTATTTTCCATAATATTTACAAAAACACACACACAAATTTGTTAACGTATAAAGGGCCAGTTGGATACATAAAAATAGTCAGCTTTACATTGCAACAGGGATGGAGTAATTACATTTGAAGAAATAAATAAAAATTTCATTCAAAAATGTAAATTACAATTACTTGCAAAATATATAAATTGAAATTATAATTACTTTTGGAAATAACAATTAATTACAATTTCAATTACTTAACAACAAATTCAATTACAATTACAGTTACAATGACAAGGAATATGGGTGCCGCTCCCAGTGGGGGAGCAACAGCAAACTGAAGTCTTAAAAGCAACCCATCACTCCTAATGGAGCCCGTCGAACCTTACCACTTCAGTTTTATAATTAGAGTTAAATTACAAATGACATCATACTGTAATTATCATTAATCAAATTACAATTACTTACTATGATTTCATTTCTAATTAAAATGACAAGAAATTCTGTAACTAATTACCTAGCAACTAAATTACAATTACAATTACTCCAATCCTATTGTAACTGCAATAATCTGTAAACAAAATTATGATGATCCCTATTCATATAGAACAACCCCACAGGGGCCATTGATTTGAAATTCAAGCTTCCAAAGAATACGGTGTTCATTCCAAAGAAGTAACAGAAGGTAATGGGAAATATAGTGAAGAGTTCAGTTATTACAAAAACAGATAAATTAACAAATAAATAAATAAAAATACTAGTAAATTATCAAAACACAAGGAAAATTCTATTAGGCTACTAATTCACTGCATCTTCGCTTGAACTTCTGAGGCAACATCAAAATAAAACACTAAGTGCTAATCGGTGACTTAACGTTAACCACAACTGAGAAACAGGACAAATTGCATTTTGTGCCCAGAATGACCTCGCTTAATAGGCTTCGAGCCGAATCCAACAAAAGCATAAGTAATTAAAGGTAAATCCATAACTCTATCCTTGAAAAATATTGACGTAAAACAATTCTGAAGGGTGACAATACTTGTTCAAAACAAGAATAGAAAGGAGCATAAATATATGCAAAGCTAATCTGTACATAAAAAAAGGTTTTTTAAAATAATTCAGAAACTGAACCCTATTCATATGGAACAAGCCCACAGGGGCCACGGTCTTGAAATTGAAATTCAAGAGGGCTTGGTTGGAAGAAATCTTTCGTGTGTAAGAAATATAAACAGTGGTTATTCAGTACACCTCAGAAGCAGAACCGTTTTCAATTGCATGGTATCACATTTCGTTATTTGGAATGCTTATTTGATTACAAAAATACAAAGTTACACTCATTCACGAATATATGTATATATATATATATATATATATATATATTATAGATATATATATATATTATATATATATATATATAATAGATATCAGGTTTATACATATATATCATTATACATATATAAAATGTATATATATATATATATAGATATATATATATATATATATGTATGAACAAAGTTACAGCCACGAAGGAAAATTGAAACACTGCAGATGCTAAGAACTTTCTTCTGATTACCAAGATATGGTCAGTTGCTGTGACCATCTTACTAATAAGACGAAAGTACTTAGTATCAACAGTGTTTCAATTTTCCTTCGTGGCAGTAAGTTTGTTCGTATAATCATCACGTTTTTTATTCCTCCGTGATTTAAAATCAAGGGTATATATATATATATATATATATATATATATATATATATATATATATATATATATATATATATATAAATATATATATATATATATATATATATATATATATATATATATATGTGTGTGTGTGTGTGTGTGTGTGTGTATACGTGAGCGTGTAACTTTATGTATTTTTTATGTAAACCTCGTTATAAAAGTTACTCGAAATTAGCTATCAAATGGGCATTCAAAATAACGAAATTTGATACCATGCATTTGAAAATGGTTCTATTTCCGGAGTGTACAGGATAATTGTTTATATTCCTTATCCACAAAAGTTTTCTTCAACAGAAGCCCTCTTGAATTTCAAGTCAGTGGCTCTTGTGAGTTTGTTCCCTATGAATCGGGTTCACCTTCTGAATTATATTAAGAGTAAGGCGTGATCCGACCTCCAGCTTACTCGGGACACGTGCTAAAACTCCTAACGGGCCAATTAATCTCAGTTAATCTAGTATACGATGTGCGTATGTGTGTGTGTCTGTGAAAGAGAGAGAATAATCTTCTCTTAATATCAATTAGGGAATGGAAGAGTAAGACGAATGAAGCAGTAACAATATTTTACTACAGAAATAAACTGAAAGTAAACATTAACACTCTTGTGAACTCAACTTCAATAAAACGAAATAGCCTTACTTTCAGCAACAAGAAAACCACAGAGAAAATTGCCACAGAAAAATCCCAGCAAAGGTCTCGGTTTGGTCAGGAACTGGATACGAAAAAGAACAGGAATGTTATCACATAACACAATGCTATTGGTTTCTCTTGGCTGACCTCTTTCTCCGAGCGAAATCTTAAGGACGCTTGAAAACTATTTACACTGGTTCAAATGTGACTGACGCATACGCGCGCGCGCACACACATACACACACACACATATATATATATATATATATATATATATATATATATATAGAGAGAGAGAGAGAGAAGAGAGAGAGAGAGAGAGAGAGAGAGAGAGAATGAAAGCAATTTTAGGTTCATTCTCAGAAGGGATGAGGATTGAAACTGAAATTTATTCCTTTATTTTCCCCCTTTCTTAATAATGGAGCCTCTCTATCTTTATTTCGCATTATCTTCCGTAACTTCTTCCCAATAAACACCATATTCTTTGGATGTTAGATTCTCTGGTCAATTGCCATGGTAGGTTTGTTCAATAAGAATGGGGTTTATCTACTACTGCTACTATTACTACTACTACTAATAATAACTATAATATAATAATAATAATAATAATAATAATAATAGCTAGCTTGGAGTAATAAGTGGTACGCACACCAACTTGAGGGAGTGATAGAAAACGATCAGGCAAAGATCCTCTGGGACTATGGTATCAGAACAGATAGGGTGATACAGGCCAAAAGACCAGACATGACGATGATTGACAAAATCAAGAAGAAAGTATCACTCACTGATGTTGCAATACCATGGGACACCAGAGTAGATGAGAAAGAGAAAATATTGAAAAGTATCAAGACCTGTAAATAGAAATAAGAAGGATATAGGATATGCCAGTAGATATTGTACCGAAAATCATAGGAACACTAGGAACAATCCCAAGATCCCTGAAAAGGAACCTGGAAAAACAAGATACTGAAAGAGCTCCAGGACTCATGCAGAACAGTGTGCTACTAGAAACAGTGTCCACAGTAAGAAAAGTGATGGACTCCTAAGGAGGCAGGATGCAACCCGGAACTCGACACTATAAAAACCACCTAGTCGAATAGGATGTCCGTGATACAAAAAAAAAAAAAAAATAAATTTAATAATATAATAAATAATAAATAATAATAATAATAATATAATAATAATAATAATAATAATAATAATAATAATAATAATAATAATAATAATAATAATAATATTTCGGAAGGACACCCTCTCTTAGACATGTTTTGTTAAAAATGATTGCTGATTCAGCACTATTAATCTTGTAGAGAGTCTTCTCTATTTTTCTGATGACGGCTTTCTCGTTTTTGCTTAGACTGGCGAGCAACGCACCAAAGTGCATGGTAAAATTCGGTTGAGTCATTTGGTTTATTATTGATTATACAATTCTCTCTCTCTCTCTCTCTCTCTCTCTCTCTCCAACGCGACGTTTCCTCCTGATCCGCAGGACATTATCATGCGATGACTGCTGAGGGATTGAATTCGAGTGGTTGTTGTTGTTTAAGATTAAGCTGGCATTATGCCAGCACGGGCTCTTGCTCAAGAGCAGCCCGTAGTCTTCGAGTGGTTGTTTGAGATTAAGCTGCCCTTGTGCCAGCACGGGCTCTTGCTCATAGAGCAGCTCGTAGACATTCGAGTGGTTTATGCCAGGCACGGGCTCTTGCTCAAGAGCAGCCCGTAGGTCATTTTAATATTTTGTAAGTAGGTAGGTGATTTTTTAAGGATATGAGGTGAGCTTTTATTTATGATTCTATGGGATATGCAGGTGAAATGGTATGATTTGCTAGTGAAAGGAAAGGTGAACAGGCAAGGTTACAAACCCCTTTAAGCCCTAAGGTACCCATTAGAGGAAGATAAACATCGATAGTAGCGAGTCCTGGCGAGTCAGAGATAGCCAGTAAGGAAATCGAAAAATTTACCGTCGTAGAAAAACGGAAAAAAACACATAAATCTATGGAGTTCACGCACCATATTTCATTATTCGAGGATGGAAAAAAAAAGCACCGATCGTTAGTGGTAGAGATCGATAAGAGAATAACGAAATATTATCAGTTTTATAAATAGCAAAATAAATGTAAGCAACAGCTTAAGCGGTAGTTTGAGTGACAGTTGAAAAATTCGGTCGTTAGACGTGACGTGGCCGAAAAAACGGAGGGGAAAGGAGGATTTTTTAGCAATAGAAAAAGGCAGTTACTGCTAACGGCGGTACATATTTCGAGGAGGCGATGCTGGTATTTCTCGGAAACGATACGGGGTTGTGAGGAGATCATCTGGGAGGCTGACTTCGTATTAGAGGGTGTCGTGGTGGACTGCTGCATCAAGTTCTTCATCAATACTATAAAAGCCACCAACGGTGCATGCTTTGTGTAAGAGAATATGAAATTCTTGGAAGGTCATAAGGAACTTCTTGGTTCTGTAGTCTCCTATGAGAAGGTCGTCATTACCAACGTTGGCGTTTTTCAGTCGTGGTTTCCAGGTCTGAGTATTATTGTCCTTCTTGACTATGAAATCCTCTGTTTGTGTTCCGGCATCGGTATCCAAAACGGGAGCTACAGACGGTGTCTCGATCTGTATGTCTTCAACCGGAGCTTCTTCTGTCTGGGTTCCTGCTTCGACACGAGCAGGAATCGACGTCGTCGGCGGTGCAGAGGCTGGGGGTACAACCTGAGGGGTTGGGGGAATTAACTGAGGGGTCGAGGGAATAACCTTAGGTGTGGGGGGTGGTTGGAAGGGGTTTGAGAACTGGAGGTTGGAGGGAAGGAAAGGATGATGGGTTTGGGATATAATGACGGGGTTTAGGTTGATTGAAAGGATGAGGCGAGTTGTTGTTTAAGAATAAGCTGGCCTTGTGCCAGCACGGGCTCTTGCTCGTAGAGCAGCCCGTATAAGTGAGGCGAGTTGTTGTTGTTTAAGATTAAGCTGGCCTTGTGCCAGCACGGGCTCTTGCTCACAGAGCAGCCCGTAAAAAAATGAGGCGAGTGGTGAGTCCTTCTTATATTGCGATGTTGCGGGCTATCGAGTACGGTCTAGAGAACCTCTCCGGCAGGTTGAGTTTTCATTGGTTGCTGGGAAGAAGACTCATACGGCGAGTGTTTACGAGTCTTGCAGACCTCCTCAGGCGGGGGATATGACTGGGAGCCTCTTGATTGGCTTCTACCTGAGTGACGTCACCCCTGGTATTGTTCTCATAATGTGCTTCACATCCGGTGTTTGTTTCATGCGCGCTGGTACTTTCGTTGGGGGCGAGGGGCGTGGTCCTCCCCACACACGTCGGTATCAGGAACACTTCTTGAGTGGTATTAAGGGGAGGCTTTTGCTCGAGGATGAGCAGCGCTTCTAGGAGGAACAGATGTCGTGGGTCAGGGGCTCTCCTGATGATTTTGACATTCCTGATGATGTCGTCAAAATCATCGGGAGAGCCCCTGACCCACGACGTCTGCTCCTCCTAGAAGCGCTGTTCATACTTGAGCAAAAGCCTCCCCTTAATACCACTCAAGAAGCGTTCCTGATACCGACGTGTGTGAGGGGGACCACGCCTGTCCCCTCCAACAAAAGTACCAGCGCGCATGAAACAAACACCGGACGTGAAGCACATTACGAGAACAATACCAGGGGTGACGTCACTCAGGTAGAAGCCAATCAAGAGGCTCCCAGTCATATCCCCCGCCTGAGAAGGTCTGCAAGACTTGTAAACGCTCGCCGTATGAGTCACCTTCCCAGGAACCAATGAAAACTCAACCTGCCGGAGAGGTTCTCTAGACCGTACTCGAGAGCCCGCAACATCTCGATATAAGAAGGACTCACCACTCGAAGTTACGGGCTGCTCTGTGAGCAAGAGCCCTTGCTGACACAAGGTCTGCTTAATCAAAAAACAACCAGTGGAATTCAGTCCCTCAGCAGTCACCGCTTGATAATGTCCTGCGGATCAGGAGGAAACGTCGCGTTGGAGAGAGAGAGAGAATTGTATAAGTAATAATAAACCAAATGACTCAACCGAATTTTACCATGCCCTTTGGTGCGTTGCTCGCCAGTCTAAGCAACAACGAGAAAGCTGTCATCAGAAAAATAGAGAAGATTCTCTACAAGATTAATAGTGCTGAAGCATTAATCATTTTTAACAAAATAACAATTAATAATAATAATAATAATAATAATAATAATAATAATAATAATAATAATAATAATAATAATAATAATCAGTTGGAGAAACAAATCCACAGTTATGTAAATGTACAAATATTTAAATCTAATAACTCAGTTTTTATGAAGTTTTGCAAAGGGGTGGAACATCAACTGCCTTCAATTTACAAAACGTATTGTCTCTGATGTGAAAAGACTACGACAAGAATATTCTAAGAAAACTTTATACGGAACTGAGGAGGTTGGAGAGGTGGGGGGTGGGGATGTCACGGAAAGGAAAACGGCTGTTTATACTTCAGAAAAAAAATTTTATTCGCGCAGCCTATCATAACTCAACATTTACAATGCCAGTCCCGTACCTAAGGACACCAGATAATTGTCCCAAATAGATTTCTTAGAAATGAGAACTAGTCAATCTACTATGAATGAGCAATTCGCCACTGTTTTAACAAACTGGCGTGCCCAATATATATATATATATATATATATATATATATATATATATATATATATATATATATATATATACATATATATATATATATATATATAGAATATATAGATATATAGATATACAGATATATAGATATAGATATATTATATAGTATATAAATAATATATTATATTATATATAATATATATATATATATATATGAATGATTATCACATCACCGTGATTCATATAAATCATTCGAGCTGCAAATGTCCGTTTAATATCTAATTCGCTCTACCTCGGAATTGATATATTTTCATATATGTACCAAATGGGAATTTTTTAGTTGATAATAATTTTCGTCCCCTCATGAGATCGAACCACCGTCCAGCGGACAGGAACGAAATCAGGACCGAATCGGTAACGTCAATGTCGGTCCTGATTTCGTTCCTGTCCGTTGGACGGTGGTTCGATCCCGTGAGGGGACGAAATTATTATCAACTAAAAATTCTCCTTCGGTACATATATGAAAATATATTAATTCCGAGGTAGAGCGAATTAGATATTAAAGGACATTTGTAGCTCGAATGATATATATATATATATATATATATATATATATATATATATTATATATATATATATATATATATATATATATATATATATATTTAAGTATTTGAGTTTTCCAGCCAAAGTTTCTCAGTTCTGGATACTCAATAGCAGTGGTTCTTAACCTTTTCCATCCTATGATCCGCTCAAGACTATTCAGTATATTACCGTAAACCCTACAATAAATTTTTAAATAGTGAACCTTGTGAAAAGGTCAGACAAAACAAAAAGATAGGACGACCATCGTTTATTGGAAATGCCATGAACAAAAACCTAGAAAAATTCCACATAGCATCTACAAATGCCGGAACATTGCAGACTGGTAAAAGCCCGACTGACTAATCAAAATATATGAAAATAAATTATATTCTCCCGAACCCTTTGTGACCCCCCTAAGAAACCCCAAACGACCCTACATGGAGTCACGATCATGGTTACAGCCACCAGGTTAAGAACCGCTGCTCTATAGCTGTCTGAGTTGTCACATTTGAAAATACACAAGTTGAGCCAAGAAGAAGCTATGAATGATATTAAAATCTTTGAAGCCCGTTTCCTCAGGAAGGGGGAAAAATGGCCGACGGCAGTTCGTCAAATCTACGAACGAATTCTAATGCAGATTTAATGGTATGGTAACGAACTACAGGGGATAATAAAGCCTTTTCATTATTCATAGGGCTGTACGACATCAAAACAAGTATAGTGGTTTCGTCAACGCCACTTTTCTGTTCATACGTCCCGGCTGCTCAAGTAAATATATAATTACCTATATTTTCACATTTTCATGTATAGAGTTCAATATAGAATTTAGACCAATGGCCAAGCACTGGGACCTAAACGTTCATTCAGCGCTGAAACGGGAATTAACAAAACAAAGGTTTGAAAGGTGTAACAAGAGGGGAACATCGCAGTTGCACTATGACAGAACTGTTAGGTGTGTGTGTGTGTGTGGAAGGTAAGATGGAGGAAAGAGAACATGAAAGGAGGTACAGTAAATGATACGAAAAGGGCTGCTGCTAGGGGCCGAAGGCACGCTGCAAAGAACCGTAAGCAATGCCAGAGTATACGGCATGAGGTGCACTGACGGCACTAACCCCCTACGAGGTTTTTATGTATAGGTATACTAATTATATTCATATGAATACTTTTTGTATTTTATTTCTTCTTAATTAGAACAGAAATGGCTACGTTGTTTGCTAACGATAAAAAATATTCCCCCGTAGAAGGCCAGTGCCGTTAGAGCAGCACCATATGCGGTGCACTGTAGGCATTCCTTAAGGTTCTTTGCAGCGTCCCATCGGCCCCTACCTGCAACCCCTTTCGTTCTTTTTACTATATCTCTGTTCATATCATCTTTCCTCCATCTTACTTTCCATCTTCTTCTAACAATAACTTCGAATTGCAACTGCGCGGTCCTCCTCCTGTTACACCTTCAAACCTCTGACTCTCAATTTCCCTTTCAAAACTTAATGACCTCACACGTCGCAGCGCTTGGTCTTTTGCCTAAATCTTATATTCTAATTCCGACAAAAAAAATATTCCTATTTACCCTCCTTTGTTGAGCAAAGCAAGACTAAGACCACGGAAACCTTCTACAAATCACCCTACCGCCCTTAGAAATCCAGGTCAATGCCAAAGCATATGTTCTCCAGGTACTATTTTCTCAGCTACGCCATTTGCAGACGCTGGAGTGTGTGTGTGTTTGTGTGTATACACATATTTGGATAAGTATAAATAGATATATACACACGCACATACAAATATATATGTTCTACTCACAGAGGATAAGTCGCAAGAAAGGCAACTCACACCCTTTAATCTTCATAGCAACCTTCTTTTTAAGTCTAAATTATACAGCATTACGAAATTATTCCGCTTCACGCTTAGAATATGACTTCCGATACTCCACATCACCACTTTTCTACACACCGACGTTTGTAATAAAGGGCGCAGAAGCACAAACGAACCAGGAATCTGCATCGGCAGAGGAATAACTCCGTCCCTGATTTTGCATCTGAAATGAACCTCATTTGCCTGCAAATGGATCTCCTGGGAGATGCATGCGGACCTCGGTGAATATTCACGGGGCGTTTCGCGTCGGAATTTTGGGAGGACAAAACAACATGCGTTCGTTTCGGGCCGGAGGAGCGTTTTCGAAATCATTTCCAGTTGTAATTCGGCTAACTGCTCTCGCATGACGATTGCAATGAGGTGTGAAATATTTCTTAACGCGGGAATACCACTGGGAGGGTTGTAGTTAAGGCCTACTTCTGGCGTTGGGTCATTCGGAAAATTATATTTCTTCGAGCAGAGAAGGTGAATTGAAAAGCAGATTAGTAACGAGATCCATTAAAAAAAATGAAGACCGACATTCTGTGGAAGCTTTCAAAACATTTCGCTGAATAGAAAAATTATACGAAGAATTATTTAAGTTGGTGCCTACTTCTGTCATAAAACAACTCAAAATATTATATTTCGGTAAACTGAAGTGATCGATGATGATTTAAAAGATATATAAACATATAATTTCTGTCGAAGTCAATACCATTGTTCGCAGATACTTTCGTCTTATCAGGAAGATAGTCCAGTTCAGGGGTGTTCTGTCGCTCGTGTCTCCCTTCGGATTCTGAAGGGTGTCCTGTGGTTTCCTTGAATCGGATTGAATACGAATTTAGGCCAAAGGCCAAGCACTGGGACCAATGTGGTCATTTGGCGCTGAAACGCAAATTTACAGCAAAAGTTTGAAAGGAGTAACAGGAAGAAAACCTCAAAGCAGTTGCACCAAGAATCGGTTGATAGGAGAGGGTGAAAAGAAAGATGGAACGAAGAGCATATGAAAGGAGGTACAGTAAAAGGAAAGAAAAGGGTTGCAGCTAGGGAACGAAGGCACGCTACAAATAATCGTAACTAATGCCTACTGCGCACCGCATAAGGCGCACTGACGGCACTGGCCCCATACGGAGCTGGTTTCCTTGAAGGGAGGATGAAGTACGTGTTCCTCTGTGTACTTCCCCCAGACCGTTTTTCATTGAGACTCGCATCTTCTGGTATTTGCAGTCGGCGGAACCGGCCTTCGCTGTGCACGATCTCTGTGCTTTCTAAGAATTCTTCCGCGAAATCTTTCTTAAATCCATGACTGACTTAACTCGGTTCTTGCACATAATCGTCAGGAGAATCAAAAGCTCAGGTTCTTGGGGGAAAAAAGCCTGTTCTCCTTTGGAATATAACCTGAAATAGGCCTATTCGGAAAATATAAAAAAGAAAACTTAATATTTTTTGTATATCCGCTGGGCTAACGATGGGCTTGACATTTGAAGACAATGGTCCGCCTCTCTCTCTCTCTCTCTCTCTCTCTCTCTCTCTCTCTCTCTCTCTCCTCTCTCTTCTCTCTCTCTCTCTCTGTGTATATATTATATATATTACATATATATATATATAAATATATAGGTATATATATAGATATATTAGTAGTATATATATATATAATAGTATATATTACACACACACACACATATATATATACATACATCATGTATGCTTCTCTCTCTCTCTCTCTCTCTCTCTCTCTCTCTCTCTCTCTATATATATATATATATATATATATATATATATATATATATAATGCATATGCTCTCTCTCTCAAGTAACCAAAAACGACAAATATTAAGTGTCTAATCTACAGTTTTCAAGGTCACTATAGCGAATGACAGTAATATCTGTTAAAAGGGACAATCACCACAGTAATACCTGGATAAAATGGACAGACAGAATAGTAATACCTGGATAAAAGGGAGTCACCACAATAATACATGGATAAAAGGGACAGCCATTACATCAATACCTGGAAAAAAAGGGACAGACAGTACAGTAATACCTTGCAAAAAGGGACAGTCGCCACAGGAATTACTGGATACAAGAGACAGACAGTACATTAATACCTGGTTAAAGGGGTCAGACAGCATAGTAATACTTGGATAAAAGGGACAATAACCACAGTAATTCTCTGCCAGTTCAACCTCAGCTGTTCACAGGGTGAACTTCCACAAGAAAAAAGTAGAACTGTCAGTCGGACTGTCAACACAAACCCCTTCCCTCTCCTTTTTCCCTCCCCTTCCCTCTTTCCTCCCATCCCATTTCCCTTTTCCATCTCTCTACACGTAGAATGTCATTTCTAGTTTTTCAGGGCAGTTGCCCGGTTGATCACTAATTATATATATATTATATATATAGTATATATATATATTATATAATATTAATATATAAATATATTATATATATATATTAATATATTTATATAATATATATTTATATTATAATAAATTAAATATATATATTATATATATATTATAATTATATATATTATAATATATATTTATATATTATATATATATATATATATATATATATATATATATATATATATATATATATATAAAAAGGAACCTATAAAAACGCCATAGTAAAAGTCCACCAAAATATAAAAAGAAGTACTATATTTAGACCTTAGGTAATGAATGAGAAAAGATACAGAAGATGGATGGATTTCTTGGTATAAATACCTTCTTTTCTGTAACTTTTCTCATTCATACCTACCTGAGGTGGGGAGAGACAGCAGTCTCTATCAAATATAGTACTTACTTTCTATATTTTGGCATTTTTATGGGCTCCTTTTTATTAGATGGAAATCTGTTGAAACAAAACATTTTTTACCAGTCATATATCTACATACACACACACACACACACATACACACACACACACCACACACACATATATATATATATATTATATATATAATATATATATATATATATATATAAATAGGATATATATAATAATATATAGTATTATATTATATATATAATATATATATATATATAGTATTTATTATTATATATAGATTATATATATATAGATATATATATAGATATATATATTATATATATATCATATATATATATATATAGTATATAGAATGATTCATAACATACAGTTTTTCTTACGTAACAGATTGTTCACTGAGTATGATTAGACCTCAGTGTTATTCATTTATTCGCTAAAAATATTTTTTTGATATATTGAGTAAATCTGGATTCATCTGCCTAGGTCAAAGGAGCAAAAATATGGACGTACTCTGTTAACCACAGAATGCAGCACTTCTTTGTGAATATGGGTTCACTTCTCAGACAATGTATGACAAAGACCTCTACTCAATCAAATTAGGAGGAACTGCCACTAAAATCCTCAATTAACATAAAGAGATCTATAGTTAGACTACAGATGGCAGCATTTAATTGTATCTGCCAAATCATTCGTTTCGCCATACATTTATATTTGTATCTACATACACACAAATAATTTCACACATACATTAAAATCAAAAGTTGTTAAAATAGGGGTTAAGAACCACAAACAAATTATTTGTATACATATCACACCCCCACCAACCAACACACACACGGCAATAAAAATTTGCTAAAATATTTGTTCAGAGCTACAAAACAAATATTTGTACAAATACACAGACACACAGAGACACAAAAGCGCGCGCGCGCGCCAATCAAAATTTGGTAAAATATTTGTTAAAAACCACAAGAGCACTGAGCAGAAGCTCTTGGATATTCTAAATGCAAATCATAAAAGGTTAACGGGGTTCTGTGGTATAGTACCGACCCTCGACTCCCGGTGAAGACTTTTCATAATCAAGACCTTACCCGGATTAATTAAACTTCCCCTTGCTGCTTCTGCCTCTGCTCCAATTAAGAGTTTTCTTTTTTCTTTTCTTTTTAAGCCTCAAAATGATTCGACCTTTTAAGCAACTGCATCGCCTAATGGGACTAATGGGAAAGGAAGGCGTCCCGTTTCCTGTTTTAGGGGTTTTTGCTTAATCATTTTTCTACTACTGCACATGGTGCTGATTGCATCATGCGGCTCTTGCATGTGCTTGGATGTATGCAAACGATAAGACATGACTAATGGCCGCTTATTTAAGGAGGGACACCAGGATGTTTTGAATTAATGTGAAGCGAAGGTGAAAAATAATGTAGGATATGTTTAGAAGAGTTGCTCAAAATTGTCAGCGTAGTTTGCTTAGAAATGGTAATGCTTCGGCCATGTTGGATTTTAACCTCTGGTGGAGATATATAATGCGCCGTTTTAGGAGGGGTACCAGCCTAAAGTTTTTTTAATGGTCTAACTTTGTCCAACCAGCGTAGCTAAATGGAACTAAATCTTGTACATAATTGTTTGGAATCTGATATATCATTCGCAGTAGCTCTGGCTATCTTATTTCGGCCACTTTATCAAGAACAATTATCTTCAATAACACACCCACCCACCATACATACATACATACATACATATATATAAATATATATATATATATATATATATATATATATATATATATATATATATATATATATATATCTTTCAAAACAACCGCATAAATCATTCAAAAACTATAAGCTTCATTATGTCGAGAGAGAGAGAGAGAGAGAGAGAGAGAGAGAGAGAGAGAGAGAGAGAGAGAGAGAGAGAGAGCTTCCACGTGTATTACCTTTGACTTTTAACAGGAAGACTTTCCCAATTATTCTGAATTATGATCTGAAGCTTTGTTATCTCGTTGATATTTAAACGGACTTTTTTTTTTATCGTGGGAAGTTATCTTTACTAAATTAAAGTCTGTTAATAAACGAAAATTTTCACAAATTTGTGGGCTCCTCATACCAGTAATTTTCTATCCTATTTTTCGAACTATATTTAAAAAAAGAGAAAGGAATATTTCATAAGCAGTCTAGTTCCTGGCGTATTCTAAAGAAATGGACGCGTACGAATTCATAGGCTATATGCTACTTCAAATTGGTTACCAAATTGACACATAAGAGAGCCACAGCCGAATATACGTATATGTCTGAAGCTGAAATTGAGGACGCCTATGGAAACAAATGTACCACTTCAAAATCGTTATCAAAATTATGCATAGGAATCTAAGACTAAAAGAATTCAGGCAAACGTCCAAGCGCTGGGACCTGTGAAGTCATTCAGCATTGAAAGGGAAACTGTCACTTAGAAGGTTGGAAAGGAGTAACAGGATGGAAACCCTCGCAGTTGCACTATGAAACAACTGGTATGGTGGACAGCAACATGGAAGCGAGAATATAAATGGAGGTACAAAAATAAGAAAAAAACAAAAGGGGTTGCAGCTTGCGCTCCGAAGGCATGTTGCAAAGAACCATAAGTAATGTATATGCGGTGCACTGAAGCCATTACCCCCTTACGGGGTTATGTACAGGAGACCCACAGCTGAATAGTCCTAAATATTTGTCTGAGTATAGGTCTAATCATTAGTGAAACTGAAGACGTATATAGTATCAAATTAACCACTTCAAAATCGTTATTACAGTGAGTACACACTAGAACCACAGCTCAATATGGGTCTAACCTTCGGCATAGACATTGGTGAAACTGAGGACGTATACGATATCAAAAGTACCACTTCAAAATCGGTGTTAATGACTCATACGCGAGCCACAGTTTAATACAAATGTCGACGAATTTTAACGAAAATCATCGTAAGTCGAGGAACAAGTAACCCCACCCACGAATTTCAGAGGAGGATTCTAAAGCCCATTAGTCTGTCAAGAAGAGACTCCCAGTGAATTACCTTGTATGCCATTAGTTTTATTCATCAGTATTAGCTTTCTAGGTGGGAAGGGTATCAGGTAAGGTTGAAGTAATGAATTCTTTCCCAAGCCCTATTTCCTCATTATTATAATTTTTCATTGTGCGAATGCGTTTTTTGATGGAAGAGAAAACTCATTAAGAATGGTATGAAGTGTACGGGACAAACTAGACCTATGTTAATTACATAACCAATATTTTTTCGGTGAGGTGAAACCACTGAACTAAGGAACTGTGCAATGAGAATAATTACCTAATCAATAGGTGTTACCATACAAATCGTGCATCAAATAACTATGACATGATCAAGCATTTGTCAAGATATTCACATTAGTTCCTGAGTCTTCTAGGGCCATTTGGGAAAATAATGTAAGATTTCGTAATGCTCCCACGGTAGTTGTAGAACTGGAGCGTAATGGCATAGGCAAGGACAATGGCATTTATCGTGACGACATGAGAATGATAAGAGTGCGGAAAAAAAATTTAAAAAAAGAGAGGGGAAGAATGTCTACCAACGATGAGACCCGTGAACGGTGTAGTGGAACAGAGAATTTTACATGAGGTCTCATGAACTATTCTAAAAAGTACTGAAAATAGGGATCTGAAATAAAATAATCGCAGTCGCTTATTTTGCCCGTTAGGATCTGGTATGATGAGATAAAATGCAATAATGTCAGCGACTGGACATGTCATATTTTAAAAACCTCTCTCTCTCTCTCTCTCTCTCTCTCATAGAGCATGCTTTATGCTACGAAGACTTTAAGAAGCTAAACTTTCTTCAAGTATATAAATTTGTTTTACTAATAAACAATTCCCAACAGTAATTGTCAGCATAAAAAAAATGACGTGGGATTTCATATACTTATGAAACGTCATTTCTGTCATTTTCTGTCTTTGGCAAATGACATTCCACTTGGTCTACCTAATCTGTTCTCAAAAGTTCATTTTAACCGGCTATATTTTTTTCATACTTCTTCCTACCAAGATCATAGAAAAAAAATAAATCAAACAATTACTCATTATTGCCTCGTTACCTATTTCAGTCGTTTATCATATAAAAATTTATCAATAAAAAGCTTCTACATATATTTACATATATATATATATATATATATATATATATATATATATATATATTATATATATATATTGTGACGTTTATAGATCGTTCGTCTACCCGCAATTAACAAAAATAAAATAATTTGATTTGGAAAACGGCAGCCATTTTCTTTAGAATATCAGCTGATTTTTAGGAACCGCGGGAAACCCAAAACCCGCCAGCTAGAGATAGGAAGTTCCCCCAGTTGGGGGAAAAGAGTCTTTTATCAGCTGTAGGGACGTATCTCAAAAGGGAAGGGTGTAGGCAGATTGGTACTTCTTAGACTATACCTTAAGCTCTCTTTCCTGTGACCCCTCTGCTGGCTGTATGCTTGTTTTCCAGGATTTGCCTTTGATTGTGGGGGGTTAAGCTGACCTCCAACCCCCAAGCAACCCAACTGAATTCTGTCTCAGTCGGCTGCGAGACGTGATCTCGGAGCAGAGGTCAAATTGCCAGCCTCCCAAAATTAGGCCTACCCACGTCGTGCTGGTGGACACGAACCCCAGACCTGAACAGAGGTCAGGCCGCATTCTTCTACAAGGATACACAGAATATTGCATAAAGGTACGTCTGAAAGTGTAAACCTCAACCCAGCACCTTTTCTTTTACTACCATACGACTCTTGCTAAATCCATTTTCAATTCTCATTTTTACCCCTTCTACATCAGAAGCCCTTTGTCCTCATCGGGCCACGTGCTCCCCTTTGGTGACTTGTTAAAGACCAAGTTTTCGTGCCATACCTCAGTGAACCATTCGAGTTACCTTCCCCAATGTTAGAGAATTAATCAGCCTTAATCAAAGCAAGAAGTCATTTTTCCTTTTATCTCGTTTAATCTGGGATTCTTTCCAGATTCCATGAGTCACGTGCCGTCTCTCTGCCGCAAGTGTGCATTAACCCAAGTGAATGAAAATCAGCTTGAATTGAATGAGACTATAAGCCCCAACGTGGGGGCCAATATCATTTAACTTTTCTCCAGGCCAGCACGGGCCTTTTTGTAAATAAATAGTTTTTAAAGTAACGAGCTGAGTTTTCTGGCGACCTTTCCTCTAAAGAAAGAAAATCAATAACTATCCCAAGTTTACGGTAAGTTCAAGCAATTCCCTCTTGAAATCCCTCAATTATTTCCGTTTACGTATCTAGCTTCTCTCAAGGCCCTATATACGTAACATTGTCGACCTTCGCCGAGGATATGAACCTAGCTTGCTTAAAAAAAAAAAAGCTTGTTAAATCGCGTTTATCCATTGTAAAACGTAAACTGTAAATTATTTTACAAAAAGTAAATCAAGCACACTTGCAGGGAAAGAAGACACACTGACTCACGGGAAGGTAACGGTATTCCATTCATTGTTAATATGATTATTCTATAACAATGTTAGCTTAAGGTACGTTTAAGTATTTTTATTGTAGAAGTGTGTTAAACAAATGCGTAGGTAGAAATCTTATTATTGTAACGGCGAACGCGCCAGAGCTTTATTTTAGCGGCGAGCAAACAATTTGCCCCGCGAATTCTCTGTTACTTTGTGCTGTCCTCGTCGGACGAGACAGAGCACGTGTGTAGAATAGATGCCAGAAAGAACCAGATCAAAACTAGGAATCGTGGCTTTGATCCAGGGTTTATTGCTGTGTTTGAAAGCCTAGCTATTTAGGAGTGTTTTACTAATAGTTACGGCAAAAGAAGTGTACAATTCTTTTGTCTGTGATATGTTAGGGAATCCATTTTTAACTTAGTTTCATTCCAAGTGTTGGTAACCGCTACCTCTCAGCTTGAATTCAGCTTAGAGCTCTCTCGCGCCTGCGCGGTCTCAACCAGCCTTCGTCTCATTCACAGCGGCAGCCATGTTTGTTTTCCCTTTCAACATTATCTAAACAATTTAAGCAAAGTAACGTAAGTCTCAAAGTTTTAACGTAAATAATATCGATCTCGGTACTAGTATCTATCGTCCTGCCAGAGAAATTAACGTAATTCGCCTTGAATAAGAAAGTAGAATTTTGTGTTGTAAATTGCCTTCGCATTTACAGAGAATCAGCTGATTCGCCCGCGCTGGTCTTCTCGCCTCACGTGTTTCACCTCGCATCGCTCACTCACTCGCTCGCTCGCTGAGCGAAGTTTCATTTCACTTCGCACTTAACGTAACCTCATTTACAAATGTTTGCTAACATCGTTTTAAAATCCTTACCGTCATTTCACTGTTCACAGGGACCTAGTAATCTTACATAAAGTTAACGTAAATCTCAAGTAGAGCAAATCACAAGAATTGTTAACGTAAAACGCGTCTTTGTAAAATTCATATCGAAACGCAAATCATTTCATAAGCGCAAGCCGCTAACATTAACGTAAACATCGTTCACCGCGCAGCGCGTTATCATTTTTCATACAAACTGCCGTTATCAAAAGCAATTCTTTCGTTTCACGTTAACGTAAGTAAATCATTTAACGCAAGTTGCGTCATATTAAACTAACATTAGTAGTTCAATTCAAATATAAGGGAGTTCATTCATATATCATTTTTCACCCTCTACAGAGAGAGACGAGAGAGGGAGAGACGAGAGAAACGAGAGAGAGGAGTACGATGCTAGAGAGAGAGAGAAAAACGAAATCCATTATTCACGAAGCCAAGAGTACTACATCTTACCATTAATTATAGCATGCCGAATTAACCTTATTTTAGTCTCTTGTGTCTTTCATTTACACAGCGTGATACGTACGCGCATGTGTCCATTGCAGTTTGCAAACATTTATTTATTTCATTTACCGAGTACTTCAGCGAGGGACTGAGCATTTCTAAAATTTCCATTACCTGTCGTTGCCCAAGTGGTCTTTTCATTTTCTTTATCACGAAAGACTTGCGTATACCGCAAGCACAATTCGCCCAGTGTGCCACCGCAAATTCATTACTTCCAGACAGGGAAGTCGTTACCAGTTTAGGTACTGGCCACCACCAGTGCACGTCAGGTCTTACCATTTCACAGTGCCACTAATTCTTGACACTGTCCATCGACTGGCTGCTGAAGTACTCCCACCTTTTACTTTCTCTCCTCCACTATTACCCTCTGCCATGAGCAGTGCCATTTCACTTTCAGATATTTAAGTATACTGCATGTAGTGTCCGGGACACACCAGCACGATACCAGTGCTCCAAGGAACGCCTCCATAAGGGCCATTGCACCTGTACAGGCCGTACAGGTAGCCATTAAACCTGCGTGTCCGTCCTACGGAACGCCCAAGTAACTAGTGTGTCCATGTACAAGGGTCAGTGATCCTTCGGAACACTCAACAAAGGGAACGCCTCCCGAAGCGCCGCAATACCAGCCCTAAGTGCTGACAAACCTGCGTGTCCGTCCTTACGGAACGCCCAATTCATTAATGTCCGTGTACAAGGATCAGTGATCCTTCGGACCAACCCAAGGAACGCCTCCTCATAAGTGCCGCGCACCTGTACAGACGTACAGGTAAGCCCATTCCAAACAAGTCTCCCAAGTTGGGAACGCCCGTAAGTGTGACGTACACAGCACACTTCATTCGATTTTTTTCACCTCAGCAGAAGGTGCCATTCACAAAGTGCCACCGAGCACCCAGTCTTTTCATTCGCTTTTCATTACCACATTGCAGAACCCATTTCCAAGTGAGTGCCACTTTCCATGTAGGCACTCCTATTCCATTCAGTACCCTTTCCTGGCCGTTATTTTCATTTTCTTCCGAGCCTCTACTGTAGCCTAAGGGAAATGTCTTCCCCTGCTTCCCTGGCCTTGACTTCTTTGCCAGAGAGCTAGAGAACTCGGAGCCCTCATAACTCTGGCAGGGAGGCTGGTTACACTGGACCAGCCCTTGACCAGTGGATAAAGACACAGCAGGCTGCTGCGCGCCAGCAGGGAAAGGAAGAAGAGAGAAGCAGAGAGGAAAGCCGGAGAAGCAGAGAGAAAAGAAAGAGAAGCAGAGAGGATAGCCAGAGAAGCAGAGAGAAAGAAAAGAGAAGAAGAGAGAAAGCATGAGCTAGCTCTCCTAGATGACGCAATCTCTCTGCTAGTTTCCAAGCCCCAGACCATGAGCTGGACTCCCGGTAAGAAGTGGTTGCGGAGGTTCTGCACCACTTGTTGTGTGCGTGGACATGCTGTGGATTTCCGACCAGTGCCCAAGTCGGTCTCTACCTTGGGAGGAGAGCTTCCAGGGTGAACTTCTCCAAGGCTACCATGTAAGCCCTGCCTGATGAACAGTCTCCTACGGCCTATCAGTGGGTACAAGTCATGGCCGACACCGAAGCCCAGGTCTCCCTTATTTCCAGAAAGGCATTGCCTAGGGGTGCCAAAATCCAGACGAAACGAAGAAATTCAGTTTGAATGGATTGACGGAAACCTCCTATTCTGTTCCTTCGGTCCTTCTGAATGTGGAAATGCCCTTTCTGGACCAGGAGACCAGGGGAAACCACATTGTGCCGCCTGGGCGTAGTTGACCAATTTCATGATGTTTATCAGGTGATATTGGGCCGAGATCTACTAAAGCCGTATCTCCCCTGGACGCAAGCTCCCACTACCAGATGCACCGGACACCTGCAGCATGCCAGATAACCACACCTCAATTTTAGGTTAAAGAGGCTAGTGCCCTCCGATGTCCCCGACATCCTGTCTATTTGCGAACCTGGCCCTGACCAAGTGTCAGAGCCCGAAGTTTCTTCCGCACCATCTCAGCCCCTTACCACTTTACCGCCTACCTCCTCCCCCTTTTGGAAGAGGTAAGCCCAACCACCAGCCACCCCGACTTGTTTCCGAGGGTGATCCAACAGAGGACGTTTCACCTGTGCCGAGCACACTGCCAGCCTTGGTGACTCCACAGATTCGCAACCTGTGGGGCCATCTCGGTCTTATCATCCAGTGCCACGGAAGAGGTTCTGGAACACGTTCTGCCGGGACTGTGCCGCAAGGGTCACATGTCTGCCAACTATGGAGGGTGCGCAAACCACCATATTCCTGCCATCGCAATGGCCGTCACCAATCCTTCTTCACTAGGACCCCAGCTAAGGGCCCTATAACAGTCGCACCCCTCCAAAGCCATATCCGCCAAGCCACGTCAGAGCCTACGACGACTCTGGCGCTCAATCTCCCCTGGATTTACTGGGGAAGATTCGAATCCCCCCGAGGGGCTAATATTGACAGAACGTCAACTGATAACTATTGAAGGCATCAATCACATTAAACTGATCCTTCCGACCGTCCAATTGAGGGTCACCAGACCTCACTTCTCCAAAGAATGTACTCTTGCAGTTGCAAGCTACATCCCAGGAGGTTACGACCTCCTCCTAGGGCAAGACATGAAGTCTCCTCACAATTCAAAAAGCCTAGGGGTCCTAACCCCATGTCAATTCACTCCAAAGCAAGGAGTCACCGAAATTCTACTTCCTCTAGGAAGTACATCCACCAACAGTCCTCCCCCCGTTACCAAGGAGGGAGATTGACCATTCACAGTTCTGTTGCAAGACCTGTAACGTAATAGGGCACTCCACAAATTGGCCTAGGTGCCTAGCAAGTTACGTGCAGCGGACACTGTCCAAGTCCCACAAGGCTTAGCCTTCCAAAAGAGACAGGACCCTCTGTCTCCCATAACCAAGGGCACGCTGAGAGGTATTGCACCTCCGGTACCCGCCACAGGTCCAGTCGACCTCAACTCTCTGCCAGTACCACTGGCAGCACTGAGCAGTGCCAAGCTCCGTCCAGCCTGGACGTAGAGCCACCACCGAACTGACCTCTGCGCCTGGCCCCGAGCTAGCGCCGGCGCCTAACCTTATCAAGGATCCTCCTACAGGAGATCCTCCAACAGGCATGGAGCTTACCACAGCCCATGGCCAATCACTAGTTCAGTCTTCTTCACCCTCACCACTGTCGCCCGAGGATGAACCTCCGGCAGACCTAACATTCTCACCTCCTCTGAAAGCCAGGAACTGCCCGACCAGGAGTCAGCCTGGAGTTTTCCCTTACGACGGCTGTCGCAGCAGCCGGAGTGAGGGCCTCCCCTGCAGTAGGTTCCACCTCTACGACGGTTGCTGCAGATACCGAAGTAGGGTGTTCTCCTGAAATCCCTCAGGCTACCACTGCCTCTGCTCCTGCCGGCGTTTCTGGCCTGTTTCCCCAGAGTCGGTGCCTCCGTCTACTCCTAGGACTGGTATAGCCAGGTCCTGGAGGAATAAGAAGAAGAAGAAGAAGGGACGTAACCAATCATTAACAAACTAACCCAAGAGCCACATGCTCTCCTTGACACCTGTGCCTGAGGTACATGGGTCAACATTCATTTGCAGAATGATCCTGGCACCTACCCAGAGAAGGTAGCCTAGCCTGAATCTCTGCCGTAGCACTAACCCTGCTAAAACCCCTAGCCATTGTAATACTAACCCTCATTAAATACAACTACCTCATTGCATTTCCCTCCTGGTCAACTAACCAACCATCATCATCCCCAAGCATCATTACCTCTTATCATGTATTTTTACAATTCCGTCGCTGAACTACTGCTGTGCGTGACCACACTCTGGAATGATTGCGTCTTCATTTAAATGTATTGTAGGTTAGGCTAATGATTATTTGTACCAGGGCATTAGGTTAGTAGCAAGTAGAATTTTCAAGTAACCTTATCTAGGGGTAGAGTAGACTGTCGTCACAAGACAACCTGTAGTTATTTTATTAGGCTTAGACCTACATCACTATATTAAGTTTAGTACACTTAGCATCTTTGCCTATAAGTTAGGTAGGCCACTGTAGTTAGCTGTATCCCTGCTCAAAAAAAAACTTCAAATTGGAATAGGAGAACGGGGTAGTCGAGACGATCAATTTATTTAAGCCAAGACCTTCACACCCGAAAGGGAGTGAATGCCTTCTTAACAGGGGGAGCTGTGACGTTTATAGATCGTTCGTCTACCCCGCAATTAACTAAATAATTTGATTTGGAAAACGGCAGCCATTTCTTTAGAATATCAGCTTTGATTTTTAGGAACCGCGGGAAACCCAAAAACCCGCCAGCTAGAGATAGGAAGTTCCCCAGTTGGGGAAAAGAGTCTTTATCAGCTGTAGGGACGTATCTCAAAAGGGAAGGGTGTAGGCAGATTGGTACTAACTTCAGACCTATACCTTAAGCTCTCTTTCCTGTGACCCCTCTGCTGGCTGTATGCTTGTTTTCCAGGATTTGCCTTTGATCGTGGGGTTAAGCTGACCTCCAACCCCCAAGCAACCAACTGAATTCTGTCTCAGTCGGCTGCGAGACGTGATCTCGGACAGAGGTCAAATTGCCAGCCTCACCCAAAAATTAGGCCCTACCCAACGTCGTGCTGGTGGACACGAACCCCAGACCTGAACAGAGGTCAGGCCGCATTCTTCTACAAAGGATACACAGAATATTGCATAAAGGTACGTCTGAAAGTGTAAACCTCAACCCAGCACCTTTTTACTACCATAGCGACTCTTGCTAAAATCCATTTTCAATTCTCATTTTTACACCCCTTCTACATCAGAAGCCCTTTGTCCTCATCGGGCCACGTGCTCCCCTTTGTGACTTGTTAAAGACCAAGTTTTCGTGCATACCTCAGTGAACCATTCGAGTTTACCTTCCCCAATGTTAGAGAATTAATCAGCCTTAATCAAAGCAAGAAGTCATTTTTCCTTTTATCTCGTTTAATCTGGATTCTTTTCCAGATTCATGAGTCACCGTGCCGTCTCTCTGCCGCAAGTGTGCATTAACCCAAGTGAATGAAAATCAGCTTGAATTGAATGAGACTATAAGCCCCAACGTGGGGGCCAATATCATTTAACTTTTCTCCAGGCCAGCACGGGCCTTTTTGTAAATAAATAGTTTTAAAGTAACGAGCTGAGTTTTTCTGGCGACCTTCCTCTAAAGAAAGAAATCAATAACTATCAGTTTACGGTAAGTTCAAGCAATTCCCTCTTGAAATCCCTCAATTATTTCCGTTACGTATCTAGCTTCTCTCAAGGCCCTATATACGTAACAATTATATATATATATATATATATATATATATATATATATATATATATATATAAAACAGCGCTAATCCGACATCCAACTTACTTTGAATGCGTGCAAGATGTTCACTCTCACGCATAAGTTGCAAACACATACCCTTAACTTAACCTAAATTAAAACGTGCTAAAATCTATGGTAAAATAGATCCTTGTTTCACAAACAAAAAATTTAAATATGCTATATTTCATTAGAAGGAATTTTTATTTACTGTTTAAAATGGACAATATTTATTTTTTTACGCTTTCATGCTAATGAATAAATCCTAAATATCCTATACTAAAATTCCAGTATCTTTAACTCAACATAAAACACCTTGTTCAGACCTTTTTAGGCTTTCCTAAACAACAACAACCCCAAAACCAACAAAGTAGTTCGTAGGCTTACTCCCCGAGTAAGCAAAAATTGGGAAGCTTGTAGAAAACTATAAATTAGACAACTATGAAATAAATTATATTTACACAGACTAGTTTAATCATGCACTTCTTTCCTTCAAACAAATCAATCTCCTTGTTGAAGTGAAGCCCTTTTTTTCTTTTTCTTTTTCTTTTTTTTTTTTAGCGCGCAGTCTCGGCCCTACCTCACTCTTCACTTATCATCCAGGAAAGTACGGAACGGCGGGTTCATATTTGGGAAAATGCTTATGGAAAGGGAAACTTCAATAACCAACCAGTAACGCAGACATTTCATAAAAGGTCACATTTAGATGTTCATTCCAAATGCCTCCGGTAAAGGGTAAGGCTAAACGCGTACTTAAAAAGAGGAAAACTGTCGAAGGTGTGTTCTTTATGGGATAAGGGTGCATTCTTTATTTATTTAGGGATTCGATTTCTCTTATATTATTATTATTATTATTATTATTATTATTATTATTATTATTATTATTATTATTATTCAGAAAATGAACCCTATTTATTTCCAACAAGCCTACAGATGCCGTTAGACTTAGAATTCAAGTTTTCAAAGAATATGGTGATTACTTGGAAGAAGTAACAGAAGGTAACAGAAATACAAGTGGAAGGGATCAGTTATTATGAAAAAATTAACAGAATATTAAAGAATTATATAAAAATGGAAGTAAATTACTAATATGCAAGAGTAGTCACTCGCTGCATCTTCGCTCGAACTATGTAGGTTCCAGATGCCCAACCTCCTCGAGGAGACTGTTTCGCAGACCAACAAAGGTGTGAGGAATAAAGGGATATTGCACAAATATGGAAAGCAATGCAAGACTAAAATGAATGACCACCTTACCGAAGAACATTTCTCGAGTGAAACACTATTTACGGGAACTATGACTGCCAAGGTTCAGAAACAAGTAAAAAGAGCGCCGAAGTTTCTTCGTTGCAATAGTTTTTTTTTTTTTTATATAGTGTATAATATTGAATGAAACTCTCAACCGTTGCCCATGAAACTTTCAGCCACAGCCCAGTGGCTCCCTGTGTTATTGGGACTTATAGCGGCTCTAGACGTGCGTGCGATCGTGGCTGCTTTACCCTTAAATCAAATTAAACCCAAAGGCTAGAGGGCTGCAATTTGGATGTTTGATGATTGGTGGGCGGATGACCAACATACCAATTTGCAGCCCTCTAGCCTCAGTAGTTTTTGAAGATCTGAGGGCGGACTGAAAAAGCCATCTCAATAGTTCTCTTTGACAGAAAACGAAAACTTTCACTCGTTTCCCTATAACGGTTGGATGCTCAGCTTCAGTAGGTCTACACCAGGCTTCCTGTCCACTTTAATATCCTACCTCATTAACGGGCATTCTTTAGGCAAGGGTTTGTGCTGGCATATGCCTGCTTTATCACAACACAACCAACCGAGCTATAAGCAGTTTGGACGTCTGACATTGGTAAATATAAATAACCCGAAAGAGTTTGAAGATAGATAGTTCGACTATGTCAGGCATTAAAACATTTAACTAAGGAACAGTTAATTCGGTTACAAAATATCCAAGTGACAAAGATAATAATTATAATAATAATAATAACAATAATAATCATCATCACCAAAATGATGAAGATGCGGCCCGCGACGCACTTTTACAAATAGTACTAGATTTCAATGATTAGGCTGCTTGCCATAATTTCTATACAATTAAGCAACGTAGTACCACTAAATGGCGCTCACTGTACACACACGCAGCCAACCACAGACCTATGATGAAGGTCCAGGGTCCCCAGAGCCACCATAATCATTGTTACTAGTATGATCATTTGACCATCTATACAGGACAGCATACATACAATATGCGATACTTTCCGATATTTGTCAAATAATCTCCAGGAAATGTATAACTTGAAAAATTTTGTATTATACAAAAATAAATAACTAAGTATGTAAACTGCATTCTCTCTCTCTCCTCTCTCTCTCTCTCTCTCTCTCTCTCTCTCTCTCTCTCTCTCATTGACATCAGTGGGGTTTGTTTCACATCACGAACACGTCTGGACCTACGTATCCAATGCTATAGTAGATTCACATGCGTGCATCTGATGTCTAGGCTAGTCCCTTACGACGCTTCTGATTGGCTGGAAAATCTGTCTCTCTAAGAGTTCATATAGGCAAGATGTATATTCCACCTCTCCTGAGATATACGTCTTTCAAAAGTATCGTCTTTCAAAAGTATCCCTCAGGAGAGATGGAACATACATCCTGCCTATGTGAACTCTCGAGAAAGACTGAGACTTTCCAGTTTCCAGCCCTGTGACCAGTGTTGCCACACTCTCTGATTGGAATAATCGTACTGGCCCCTCAAGATTATGGGTTTTTCAGTAAAAATATCGTAGAAAATTGTAGATTTTATCGTAATTATCTTACTCTGTTTCTGATATTTAACATATTTTTAGAATTTGATAAAATAATGAATATATGTATGATTTCTTTGTAGTCATTAATATCTTGCAATTTACATAATTACGAAAAAAAATACAAATGAAACATTTCTCTCTACAAAAACGAAAAAAATGGAATTATGAATAATTAGTTAATGTTATGAACAATTATGAACAAATTATTACTATATTGTATTAACACTGGCAAAAAAAAAGTATACAGCTTAGAACGCCACCTCTTTCCATAATGTAAACTAAACTGATAACAAATTAACACGAAGATATGTGACTTGATAGGCCCACTCATACATATCTTTAAACACCCCAAAACATCGAAAATCAAAATAGCATCACTGAGTAGTAATTTAAGATAAATATATATCATTAAACATGACTGGTACTAATACCTATCCCATGATAAAAAAATTAATAACAATAATAATTGTAAAGTATATCTTTAAGAATCTTCCAAATAAAATTCATGTTCTCTGATGTTCTGGAATAACTGTGGATGATTATTTATTCTGGAAAACATATCATTTGCAGGAGTAAAATGAACACATGACCCTCCTGAACATTTGATGAAACTAGCAGAGAGAAGAGCCCCCATTAACTGTCCTTGTTTTCCGTCAGTTTCTTTGTTTAGTTTTAAAGAGGTTAACTTTGCTGAACACTCGTTCGCATTCAGCATTAGAATGCGGCAAGCAAAGAGCAGTTAGAGCAAAATTGGCTAGGTCTAAATAAAAAGACTCTCTCTCTCTCTCTCTCTCTCTCTCTCTCTCTTCGGGCCGCCGGGGCCCCACGCCAGGCGGCCCCCCGACCCGTCTCTTCCCCAAAGACCAAACCAACGTCCTCCCCATAAGGGTCCTCAACCCTGGTGGCAATACCCAGCCGCCTCCCCACTAGGTGGCCCACTTCTGGCAGACCAACCCATTTGCTTCCCCGCTGGAGGCCCCACCCCTGGTGGCCAGACCGAGTCTCCTCCCCGTCATGGGCCCCACCCATGGCGTTCTAATCTGGTCACCTTCCTGACGGGGGCCCAACCACTGGCGGCCCAACCTGGTCGCCTCACCGCCAGGGGCCCACCCCAGGCAGCCCAACCTGTTCACTTCCCGGTGGAGGCCCCACCCAGTCTCCTCCCCCTCCAAGGGCCCACCCATGGCATTCTGACCTGGTCGCCTCCTGGCCAGGGGCCCAACCTGGTCGCATTCCCACCGGGGTCCCCACCCAGTCTCTTCCCCGCGGAGGGCCCCACATCTGGCGACCCGACCTGGTTTCCTCACCCACTCGTCACGCAACCTGTGATGGGCCTCGCCCATCCATCCCAGCACCCGTGGTTTGCCTCGCACAACCATCCTGGCAACAGTAGCGGGCCTCATCCACCTGTCCCGATACCTGTGCTGGGTCTCGCCCGCCAGTCCCGGAACCCATAACGGGCCTCACCAGCCCACCCCGGCACCAGTGGCAGACCTTACCCACCCATCCTGGGACCTATGAAAGGTCTCGCCCTCCCATCCCAGAACCCGTGGCAGGGGGCGATTGCCCACCCATTCCAACCCGTTGCAGGCCTCACCTGCTTGTCCCGGCACCCATGACAGGCCTTGCCCGCCTATCCCAGCACCCGTGCCAGGCCTCGCCCACCCATCAAGGCACCTGTGGCGGGCCTCACCCATCCATCCCGGAACTCGTATCGGGCCTAGCCCGACCGTGCCGGCATGTGGTGGGCCTCACCCACCCTTCCCAGGATGGGTGGTGGGCCTCGCCCGCCTGTCCCAGGACTCATGACAGATGCCACAGATATTGCCTTGCCCTTCCTGGGGCCTGTGGCAGACGTCGCCGGGCCATCCCGGGACCCGTGGCGGACATCGCCAGCCCGTCACGGGACCCATGGCAGACATCTCCCGCCCGTTCCGTGATCTCGGGCCTGGCCCGCTCGTCCCGGCACCCGTGGTGGACATCGCCTGCCCGTCCTGGCACCCACGGCGAGCCCGTCCCACCGGTCCCAGAACCCGTGGCATACATCGTCTACCCATCCTGGAACCCACAGCGGACATCGCCCACCCGTCAAGCACCCACAGTGGGCAAGGCCTGCCCATCCCGGGACACGTGGTGGACATCGCCCAACCGCCCCGGGACCCGCAGCGGGCCCAGACACATGGCAGACATCGTCTGCCCATCCGTCCCGCGACACTTGATGGACATCGCCCACACGCCCCAGGACCCGCGGCAGGCCTGGCCCACCCGTCCTGCAACACGTGGCAGACATTGCCCACCTGGCCTGGGACCCGTGGCAGGCCCGGCCCGCCCCGCCCATCCCGCCTGTCCCTCAACACGTGGCAGGCATCGCCCGCCCGTCCCGGGACACTTGGCGGACCTTCCCACCCGTCCCGGGGCCCATGGCAGGCCTCGCCTGCCAGTCCCTGCAGACAGCAACTATACTATTCCTTAGAACCAGAATATGCCACTGAATCCCCTCAATTCTCCTGGGGCTTCTCTGAATCCTCTAGTTCGTATCCTGGCCCTCTGCAAATCCTACTGAATCCTCTGCTTCTTCTCCTGGCCACTCCACGAATCCTACTCAGTTCTCTCAGTTCTCCAGGGGCTTTTCTGAAGCCTGGTTCTTCTCCCGGCACCTCCACAAATACCCTCATTTTCTTCACCGTTTTTATAATCCTCCCCTTTCCTTTCCATTCTAGGAATCAATAAAACTAAGAAAACATTTTACGTATTTATTTCTGTTCTAGTTCAATTTCCTTCAAGGATTAACAAAGTAAACTTATTACAAAATAAACATCAAAGTTTCCATACAACAAAATTATCACATCTGATCCGTCTTCGTGAGGCCAGCGCAGTTTTCATCGCTCCATTCCTTGAAGATGGACAGCTGCTTCTGCAGTTTCCAGTTGTACTTCTTCTAGGCGTCTTTATTTCTCATGGAGGTTCTTCAGGTCACCCACCAATTTCGAACCTTATCTTCCAGCTGGTCGTTCTGTTCGCCCTGGACACAGGCTTTCCTCTCCAACGACTCCAGGCGACGATTTCCTTCCTCTAGAAGGCAATGCCAGCACGTTCCTCTTGAGTTTCGCCGCCTCAACTTCACACTGGAGTCCACGCTTTTCCTTCCAGAGGTCTTCCACTTCCCTCTGCGGGCACTGGAACCTCAACTCGAGGTCTTTCCCCACGGATTCCTGCTTTTTGGTCGCATCTTTTTGTTCCTGGATGAGCCTCGCCATCCGCGCCGCTTATGCCATCTTTAGCTGCAGGTCTTTCTCCCTCTGTCGTAGGAGTTTCTCGAGTCTCTCAAGCAGGCAGTTTGCCTCTGCCAACTGTGCAATCACATCCTTTATCCTCTCACTTAGGCCATCGTTTCTCTGCCCGATTTCCTTCGCGTTGTCCTTCAGCTGCTGATTTTCTTCTACCATCTTGAGGATCTTGTCTTCCAGCTGGCATTTCTCCCTCTTCTCTTTATCGTTCCAGCTTCGAGCGAGGGGGCCTTGTCTTGCCAGGCTTGCTGTTGCAACACCCCCTGAGTGATCTGGTTTGCACGAGTGCGTTCTTCCCTTCCGCCCGCTTTCTGCGTTTCTTCATAGTAGTCTAGCCTCTGTTGCAGCTGAAGAATTATCCTGTCCAAGTTTACCCGCTGCTCTCTCTGGCACTGGATGGCGTCTAGCAAGGCCGCAATTCTCTCGTTCAGTTCCTTTTCCTTGGTCCGTTCAGCTCCATCATCAGTCAGGAGAGAAATTTCACCAGCGAATAGGAAGCCACAGCAAACAAGATGACGTCCCAACAACAGCTGCTGCCAAGGCCACATTCTCTTCAAACTGAAATCCATATCTGAAGTATCCAGTTCATGGACTCTCCTCTTTCTCTCTCGATTTTTCGTTGATTTTCTATATTCCACGAGAGATATTTTGATTTATCAAAATATAGCAGGAATGATTCTGAAAGATTTTTAATTGTGTCTTGTCTCTTGGTGTTATAAATTACTGAAATCTCTCTCTCTCTCTCTCTCTCTCTCTCTCTCTCTCTCTCTCTCGTTTGTAAGAACACTAGGGATTTTTTGCAGTCCGTATCTTTTTTGTGGTCTGCTATCCTCTTTCTCTTTCTCTCTCTCTCTCTCTCTCTCTCTCTCTCTCTTCTCTCTCTCTCTCTCTCCCTGCGGGTTTTTTTACCTCATCTATGGCAATAAATTCGAGGATTTTCCTTTATTTACCCTTTTGTCTAATGAATTCTCTGTCTCTCTCTCTCTCTCTCTCTCTCTCTCTCTCTCTCTCTCTCTCTCATCTTGCCCCTAAGGCCTGCTGGAATTCTTCATTTGTTCCTTCATTTAGGTTTAAGGCTTTAATAAAGAATGGGCAATACAATATTTCTTCAGCGAAGTACTACGTTCGAAAGCCGTACGTCTGATTTGTAAAGAGTGCCTTGCGTCATTCAAGGAATATATATCATACCCCCCAAACACGCTAACAACGCTTGCAGCCTTTCCACTGATGGGAGGGATGCCAATGCTACAAGTTAGCACCTATACATTTTTTTTTCATCTGTCCATCCGCCTGTGGTGTTTCCGTATGGTAACACTGCGTCCCGGGCTTTAGATAGTTACATTCAGCTTACATTCAACAATAACAATAATATCCTATTTCGAATATTAACGGTGTACTTCACATATAGTAAATTATTAAAACACTTTTCAGTTGCAAATGTACACCCAGATATCCTTTTATTTACCTAAAACTTACACAGTGTAACTATTTAAAGCCCGGGACGCAGTGTTACCATACAAAAACACCACAGGCGGATGGACAGATGGAAAAAAACAGAGTATAGTTTGCAGCCTCAGCAGAATATTTTTACCCGTCAGTTCACAATTCATGAGTCGTGCACAAAAGCTTGCTATGTGACATGCAAGTAGGCAAGGGCAAGTAGTAATTAGGCATTCTCCTGAGAATTGCCACAAATAAAATGAAACCAAACTTAGATGCTTTCAAATAAAGGACCAACTTCACTGTTCATATTTAAATTGGATTGACAAGAAAACGGCGAATTCGTTTTCTTTGCCTTTTTCAATTAATGGGTCACATGAAGAAACAGAATCTGTTAATGCTATTATGCAGGGTAATGTAGGCCTAATTAACCTAGTTTTTTACTCTGACTGAGAAGGAGCATCGAGCAGGTTCTCGAAAGCTATCGATGGCACATACAATTACAACAAATATCATTGATTAATTGCAAGGTATGTTTACATTTGTATTAACAAACATTTATATATGTGTATATATACATATGCTGTAAAATTGTATCATATGGCTGCCATATATATATATATATATATATATATATATATATATATATATATATATATATGTGTGTGTGTGTGTGTGTGTGTGTGTGTGTGTGTGTGTGTGTATGTATATATATATATATATGTATATATATATATATATATATATATATATATATATATATATATATATATATAGTAGGTCCGCAAACAAAACAAAAACAAACCTCGCCTTTCGTAGAATGCCTATATCCAGACTTTACCTTCCTTACCTTACTCAGAGCCGCCCGTGCCTTGACCGGGCAAACTACCCAACATATATTATTCTTATATCCCTCTTCAAATCCAACATCACCAATAACGTCAATAAAAACCAATGAAAAACATTTCAAATCAAAAAAAAAATAAAAACACTTGTGTACTCACCAAAACTAGAGTTACTTGGTAACGTCACCCTTCCAGTTCCCACTAACGACCTTTCGGAGTCAGCAAGGTTCCCGAGAATTCCTCAAAACTTGAGACTGGGGAGCGAGGGAGGCCCAACAGTCGGGCAGGTTTTTAATGGACGACAGGCAGATCCGGTGGATGACCAGGCCGTTATGAATCAACTCAACATGGCAGTCCTTAAACCACACTTTATTATTTTGGCAATATGAGCGGGAGTACCGTCTGGCTGAGACTTTATTGAAGTCGAGCTTTCTCAAACGAATTCTCCAAATGCAGGTTCAAACAGGCGTAGTGGTAGACTCATTACGGGGAGGGTTGGGGGGTAGGACGGTTTGGCAGATCCGCAAAGCCACCATAAGGTAGGCCTACTGATTGTGCTTGACCGAAGTGCAGAGTTAGGGTCTCTGTCAAGGGGTCTGCCCCTGCCACGACTTCCCCATACCGTCACTAATGTTTACCGGTTTATGCAAAAGCGCCCCTGCTGCACCTTCTTTGCCTACTTCGAGCAGGAGAGGACAAGTCTCTCTTGACGGGAACCTTCCAGTAGGCCTACTCTCCCACAGCAGGGTCTCCCGGATAGACCGAACAGAGGTTTCCCCAAGTAGCATGGGATTCTGTTCCAAAAGTTTCTCCGCTGTAATGATGGCAATGAAGCGGGGATGTGTCTAGAACAATATCTGCAACTTTTAACCCGTCCTTATATGACACTGGATCACTTCCACGTGAGCATAACACCCCTTGGACATAATTATTCACAAAGGAAAAATCCCCAAACACAGAGTAGTGAGCACTTCGGTATTGATGCGACATCTGGATGGACCAAACACACAAAAAGTGCCTAAGACAAGAGCACACGCACGACTGAGGTGTCAACTGTCAACTGTCAACTGCGTCAAGTGATCATTTCCTTGATCATGACATACGGAAGTAAAGGGGTAAGTTGCCAATTAGTCAATTTGCGCAGACGAATTTTAGTGGAAGTCATTCTCATTAACGCGAAAATGGGTTTAAAAGGGGACCAATAGTAATATCAACAGGGAAGTATATATATATATATATATATATATATATATATATATATATATATATGTGTGTGTGTGTGTGTGTGTGTGTGTGTGTGTGTGTGTGTGTGTCTCAAGTATAAAAGGCCCATTAAAACACTCAGGTTTAAAGCTAAGGACTATATTTCGTTGGACTGACTCCCACGCTTATCAAGAAGTGAATTACACAAGAAGTTACATTTGCGCATTATAACTTGTTCTGTCATTCACTACATGATAAGGGTGGGATTCAGTCCACCGAATTAAAGTTCTTAGCTTTAAACCACAGTGTTTTAATGGGCCTTTATACTTGAGACGTATATCACAGGAGGCAGGTAGTTACTAAAAACAAGCATGGCGAAATCAGATGGCTTTATTATGATCGTCGACGTTTCTGGACTATAAGTCCCATTTCCAAGGCTATAAAGACAGACTTGCAAACATTAAAATAACTCAGAAAAAGCCGAAAATTGAATATCACAATTGTCAATGAGATTATTAAAACTGATAAGTATGACAAATGCAGAATAGAAGGCACAACGATATTTCAAGCAGAAAGACAGTTGAGTGACAACGAAGGGCACCTTCGGGTTCCAGGAACACTCTCGAGAGGTAGCCTACAGTAGACGCATGGCGGGCGACTGGGAATTTACTAACTGCGGAAGTTAGAAGTTGTTCATTCAAGGCTCTATCCAAAATGGTGTTGTTGGTGAGGTATGAGGCTGAACTCCATTTGGACGAAAATTCTATTGGTCATCAGATCTCGTCCTGATATCCTATACAATCCTCCATTTCAAGTAGACGGGACTCTGCTAAGTGGAAGGCAAGGAACTGTAAGCAATTACATTAACCGTGTTTATGTGTATATATATATATATATATATATATATATATATATATATATATATATATAGCGACCTGTCGTGTCACATCAACCACCGTAGGGGGTTAGTGCCGTCACTGCACCTCATGCGGTGCACTGTGCGCATTACTTATGGTTCTTCGCAGCGTGCCTTCGGCCCCTAGCTGCAACCACTTTCGTTCCTTTTACTGTACCCCCTTTTATATTCTCTCTTCCATCTTACTTTCTACCCTCTGCTAACACTTGATTCATAGTGCAACTGCTTTGAGGATTTCCTCCTGTTACACCTTTCAAACCTTTTACAGTCAATTTCCGTTTCAGCGCTGAATGACTTCATAGGTCCCAGTGCTTGGTCTTTGGCCTAAAGCCTGCATTCAGTTCAGTTTAGTCGTCACAGCAAGTCATGTTTTGTTAAGTTGAATATGGAATTTTGGCCAAAGGTCAAGCACTGGGACCTATAAGGTCATTCAGAGCTGAAACGGAAATTGGCAGTAAAAGGTTTGAAAGGTTTAACAGGAGGAAAACCTCAAAAGTTGCACTATGAATCAATTGTTAGGAGAAGGTGGAGAGTAAGACGGAAGAAAGAGAATATAAAAGGAGGTACAGTAAGAAGAACGAAAGTGGTTGCAGCTAGGGGACGAAGGCACGCTGCAAAGAACCTTAAGTAATGCCTACAATGCACCGCACGAGGTCCACTGACGGTACTACCCCACTACTTAGGTCATGTTCTGTAGAAAATGTACACTACAAATTGGCCTACAGTATCATTGAAGATTTATTAACTTTATTTTGAATTAACGGTATTATTTACAGTTAGATGATCAGATTTACTTTTCTTAATGCAATGGTTTTAACTGATCATACATGCATCTGTTGTACTTCACAAATAAGACAAGCAATGTGTTTTAAGGTCCTGAAGTAGATCTCAGTGTAAATGCCTTTTCTTTCTCTTTGGACGTATGTATACAGAAGCCTGACTTCTCTTTAACAAATGAAATATATTATGTGAATACCAATAATAATAAGTCATTTGAAACGAATAGTACTGGATCTGTTTAGGCATTTGAGTGTTTCTGTTATATTTTCAAAGACTCCAATATCGTGAAAAGGAAAAAAGATAAATAAAGCCATCTGGATATTTATACCTTTCTTATTTATTTAGTGAAAAGAAAAAGAAAACTAAGATCAATTCTATAACCTTTATTCTTTCCCAAGAAAACAAAATCAAGGAAACTTTCAGCAGCCAATAGTTTGTTTCCAATAGTTTATTTTGAGGAATATTAATTGGAACAATAGCCTTTTTTTTTATTTTCATTTATTTTTATTTTATTTTTTTTTATTCTTTTTTTTCCAGCTCCTAGAAGGTCATCCATTACCAAAATACAGCTAAAAGTTTATTTAGGAGGAAAATTCTTTGGAAAACTAAAAAAATTAATTTCTTAGTTATTAATCAATTTTGCCGCTTTCAGACTACCTTGAAGGTCGGTCTACCATTACCAGTTTTTTGTCACATAGCAAACATCGTATTTCAGTTCGCTACCACAAGGTGTAACATCCAGATCCTGGCATTACGAACGTCTCTCTCCTTATTTTAAAAGCCATACAGCCTCGTTGGACAAGTGGTTTTCGCGCTCGCCTGCCAATCCGGTGGTCCAAAATTCGATTCTCGGCGCTGCCAACGTGGGACCAGAGGAATTTATTTCTGGTGATAGAAATTCAATTCTCGATGTATTGTGGTTCGGATCCCACAATAAGCTGTAGGTCTCGTTGCTAGGTGACCAATTGGTTTCTAGCCACGTATAAATATCTAATCCTTCGGGCCAGCCCTAGGAGAGTTGTTAATCAGCTCAGTGGTCTGGCTAAACTAAGATATACTTAATACCTTATAATACGACCCGTTAAACAGGAGCTGAAAGTAGCCTTGTTAGAACACAACCCAGCAACAACGGAGAAAATGTAAAGCCTGGTTGCAGTTATTGGAGAAAATTAACGCATGTCACGTCCCATTCCTGAAGGAGGAGACGCCCTTTGCGTCAGTCGTTTTGAAGCAGCCAGACCGCACTTCTCTAATATCAGTTGTCTCACCTGTTTTTAATCTGCTCTGAATATTCATTATTAGTATTTTTATTACTATTTAGGAAAACTCTATCTTGAAAGTTCATAAAATGTTCTAAAGGGTCCTCAATAATATAAGTGTTAAAAGTTTGTGTAAAAATCTATATAAAAGAGAAAATTATAAAAGCTTTCGAGCCCTTCTCTGGATTCATCTTGGACTGAAGATGAACCCAGAGTAGGGTTCGAAAATGTTTAGTATACGGTTTTACACAAACGTTTAACCATTGTACGATAGTGGACCCTTTAGAACTATTACTATTATTATTACTAAACTTGTAGTACGTCACCATGATGTACTACAATTGTGTTCCTCCGTATTATTATTATTACTATTATTATTCTTATTCGCATTATTAAACTTAGATATCTGTATAAAGTTCTTTTTTCTTTATTACTGAAATCTGTTGGTCATATTCACGTGGTCACTTCTTGGGATGCGCTCTCTACCAAGGTCTCTACTGTGAGCTTTTTGGACCCAAACTGGAAATACGCGAAGAATCACTACTCATTCGCGATAGGATTCGAATTCCTGCATGGTAGGTTAGAGTGAGGTAGCCATACTCTACTTTCCTCATATATTTCCCTCTCGGATTCAAGGGGCTTCCATTGTATTGAGTAACTCCAAAGGTGTAAGGAAACAGAGAAGTTAAGAGGCCTCCATAATATTATATACCACATTATTATTATTATTGTTATTTTGTTATTTCTGTAAATGGTAAAGAAAACGACCGAAACTTCAAGCAATAAATAAACTTTGGGCTGCTTTTGTACAATTTACATGCTGCTACAAAGAAACTCACTCGAGATATTGAGGAAACGCAGTATAAACTCAATGACATTCAGAAGGAGAAGGCCATTCTTTTGAATGAACCTTATTATTATTATATATTGAATTGTGGCCGCATCTTCAGTTCATTCCAAGTCTCCTTTTTCATTACTTCATTATTATCTTTATGACTTAAGAGGTCTTCATGAGTCCTGCATTATGTTTGTATGTTTTGAACGGGAGTATTGTTTCGTCAGGGCACACAGTGGTCCCCTGATTATTTAACCCAAACGGTTATTATAGACCTATCTATTTTCAACGTCATGTGGTCCCAAAAAATGGCAAAAGATGAATGAAACCTCTTTCTACATATAATAATTGCAAACGAAATCTGATTATTTTCTCACTTGCCTGTCAGTATATAGTCAAACATTTCCTCAATACCTAGAAGCATCCTCCAAGTTGGTGGTCTATGCAACATGTATAAATTCCATAAAACACGAGGAATAACGAACTGAAATGTGAGCCAATCGTTTGATATTTAAGTAAATGGCAGCCACGACTAACGATATAATGAAGTTTGGAATAACTCATCAGGATTAGCCAATTCCGGTGGAAGCAAATTAATTTTTTGTCACTTGAAAATACTTGACTAATTTCGAGTGGTATCACGGAATAATGTAGCAGGAAGTATGAAGGACTATTGATTGAATTATTGCTTGTATCGACATCTCAGCATTTCTTACAACAACTGAGAACAAGGGCAGAGCCAGACATTGTGAACATCTTGGGCTTAGCCCTGAGGGGGTTCTGGTCCAGGGGGTCCTCCCCCAGAAAATTTTGGATTTCTTAGATGCGATTTCCTGAATTCTAGTCCATTTTAGGAACTCTTCTAATTTATAGTCTACGTTTTCAGTTGCAGGGCCTGCATAAGACAATACTATTTAACGGAAAGAAACCATAGCACTTAGCTATTGACTTTAGAGCTCTTTATGTGAACTACAAAGGCAAAATTGCGACTTATAACTGTGAGACTAACTTTCAGTATATTCAAAGTAGGATTGCATAGATGTTTGTTTGTGTGCTGCCCTCCACATCATTACGCACTGACTGAAACATTAAAATAGTAATCATAACTCAATTTAGTATTATACTTATGCATACAAATTAATAACTGCTGCAATTTTAAGAGGTTTATCCGCGTCTGAATTGTTGAACTCAGTTGAGTGAGTTAAAAGAAGTCAAAGTTCAGCGAACGTGGATTTCGACGCAAACTGAAAGAGTAAACAAAAGACAGTCTCGACACTGGTGACATCGCTGAGACGCTAACGTGTAGGCTGCTGATCAAACTGACTCAAACAGCGAATGCAGCAGCAGCAACGGGATAGTTGAACAAGACTGCTGTTCTGCCAGACGTCAACGTTTAGGACACTGAGTGCACAATGACAAAGTATCGGTTGGTGGCGGAATTCTATTTTGCTAGTTGTAGGGCGTTATAATAATAGCATTCTTAAAAAAAAATAAGGGAAATGAAGGTTGCTGTTGTAGGTCATTTGCCCAATAATAAGTTTCATTGTAATTTGTAGGGAACATATGGTGTCAGGGTTGTCATAATTCATAAAAGCTTAAAAAGATCGAGGGCTTTTGACATGAGATTCGGGGCTTGTCACGAAAGCCACCAACTGTCGTCTTTCCCGCCCGGTTCCGCGTCTGACTCCGAGAACTCTAGTCTGGTCTCTGGTTGGGACTTCAGCTACTGATAATTAGCAACTCTGAAAATAAGAATTTTTCTTTGTTAAAATAAAAAGGAGATTCAGAGAAGTTCAACTTTGCCAGGAATTATATATACAAAAAACTATTTATAATAGATTTTTCAATATTAAATTTCAGGTTTCCTTGATTTTCCGGTATGCATACGTATATGCACTGAATTTTTCATGTCTATTTACCCGAGATTGTGTACCCCAAAACCCTACCCGGTGCCCGGGTGACCAGTTGGCACTTGGCGGTTACCTTGTACTCTTCACGGAGAACATTGGACACTGGTCCTTATTCAGTACTCCATGAAGTCGTCTGCTGTTCTGCAGTAGCTGCTGGTTTATTTGAACGTGAAATTCCTGTAAGACTCCACGTTCATCATGACTTCTCTTGTAATTACTGATGGGTTGGACATGGTATCCAGTGCTATCTACTTCCAAGGAAACCACCAATCAAGACGTAGTTAATTTTGGCGACTTGCGAATGCATTATTGCACATAATAGATTCCTCTGCTGTACACACCAGCTCTAGCATTCTTTGAGGTAGGTCCCGTTCTGCTTGGCACACCGAACAAGTGTTTGAAGTTGTCCTATCTAAATTTATTAGTGCGCATTGATCAATCCTTACAACAAACTCGTGTACTATAGGCCTTTTATCAATCGCTCATCTTGCCGTTTTGCGAGGTCCTGTAATTAAATCCTGACAACTTGCTGAATCGTCTTTATTATTTTTGACATACTATTGACGAGATTTTACATTTCCTTCTTACGTATCTACGTAGGCTAAAGGTTATTTGTTATTGGTTGTGTAATGTTATTTACATTCTTCATCGATCTACGTTAATTTTACTCAATTTTTTTTATTGCAATCATACGTAAAATTCGGGATTCATTATCATTTAGGGAGGGGAACCTCCTCCGGCAAACAAGTTCCGTCAAAATGTATGCCTGCTTCGGTGGGGTTTAAGGTAATTATAGGCACTACTAACTCCTCACGGACTATAAGGAACGTTCCCGCGAATACGACAACCACTAGGGATTGGAGCATCAAATGTATTTCGCCGCTCGGTTTAGTACTAGCCCCTGGGGGATAATTACAGTCGACCCCACAAAAATAACGGTAAATTCTTAATAAGCAACCCAAATACTATAAGAAACTGACTTCCAAAGAAATACCCGATGTGGCGTTATTACCTAGATTTACCGGGTTGAATTTATGATACCGATTCTCAACTTTTTTAACGGTTTAAAACAGGAAACGTACAATATTTTATTCTCCGTCGGGCAGCAAGTTAAGCTCGTCTCCACTTTCCCTCTCAGAAATTGTGGCTATAATAAGCTTCATCTCTTTGATTTTAAGGTTGTTAATCCCATCCCCATCATCACACTGGCTGCTGCTACGCCGCCGACTACTTTCGAGGTTCATATTTCACAGAGCCAGCACGTTAGGTGTTACTAAGCATGGGCATACTGCTCCGTCCTGTCCATTATATACTGAAATAATTTCCATTTCGAGAATAAATGTTCACCGTTTTACTTATAATAATATAAATTTTCTCCTCCAATTGCCACTGATGAAAGTAAGGCGCGTGTTTGAATTTGAAGACCATTGATTAGTTAGGTACAAGAGTGATTCTGAGATGGGGGTGCTTGGATTACCCAGGGATATTTCATATTTTTAAGGTTAGATTTACGTTGGAGCTGTATATAGTTGTTGTATAGACTTTTTTTGTTTTATATAAATGATAATTTAATTGACATCAAGCTACTTTATTTAAGAAGTTAAAAGCTTTTTGTCTCTTTTATCAACCACCTTAGCTGGTACTTTAATTATTAATGCATTAGCTTACTTTGCCATCTATATTCTTATATTATAAATTCCTTAAGATTCCTCATACGGAATTCGTTCTAGTTCGAAATGTAACTATTTCTTTACCCGGCCTATCGATCTCATAAGTGATTTAATGTCCACGAAATTTTACGTTTACTCAAATTGCATGTATTCTGTAACACATTTATATATGTTATTCTTGGTTACGCATATCACTGTGTCGCAAAGGAGAAAACCTGGGCTTTCTGGCCAACAGTGCTACGACATTTTTAGGCGCATTTATTCTTGTCGGCATCTCCGTCAGTTGAACTGGAATCGCTGCGTGTCGCCGCCGCGAAATAATTTGTACAGAAAGTTTTCCTCTTTCATAACAATTTGGGCGAAGAAAACGAAGACCGGTTTTCGCTGTCTCTGTAGGTAACTGCACGTGCCCTAACTGTTGTGAACAGTGAACCGCGACCTTCCTCGCCTCGCATGTATTCCCAGTAATGATAGCCCTTAACTTACTATGAACACCATTTAACTCGCTTTTATGAGCGAAATGTCAAGTAGCTGTGTCTTAGTAGTTTTAAACGTGTTAACTAGCTCATCTAGGTGCATGTTCCATGTTCTTCAACAATGTCAAATTTTGCAACCGCTATTTACAGTCTATCGTGATTTCAGATTACTCTCTCTCTCTCTCTCTCTCTCTCTCTCTCTCTCTCTCTCTCTCTCTCTCTCTCTCTCTCTCTCCATGAGGTGGCAGACTTGTTTGAATATGAATTTGTATTTCATCAAAAATTATTTGAAAATATTTTTGTGGAAAGTGGGCCATGGTTTCAAATTTTCTATTCCTTCTTACATTCAACAGCCTTAACGTTAATACAAATTGGAGTATATAGTAGTCATTGAATAATTTGATAGTTTAATACAAAGAATATTAATAATTCTTAAAATGATTATGGGAATATGACAATTATTATTATTATTATTATTATTATTATTATTATTATTATTATTATTATTATTATTATTATTATTATCATCATTTAAAAATTTCATTGTTTTATTGTTTTATTATTTTATTATTTAATTTTATTATTATTGTTATTGGCTTGTATAGGAGGGGTGGGCGCCCCATCATCAATCAGATTCCTGCCCCTACATATCAGGTGGCCAAGAGGCTAAACGTCATCCTGCCCCCGTATGTTCCGGACAGGTTCAGCCTGAAGTCGTCGGCAGTTCCTGGAAGCCATAAGGACTAACCCCTCTGGAGGATTTATCGCTTCCATGGATGTGGAGTCCCTCTTCACGAACGTCCCTGTCGAGGAAACCATCTAGATGATCCTAGACAAGCCTATAGGGACTCCACCATGCCTACATTGAACATCCCCGAACACTCCTTCCGCCCCTTGCTGAAATCTGTACGAAGAAGGTCCCCTTTTCCAACCACCATGGACAAATGTTCGCACAGATTAACGGTGTGGCAATGGCTCCCCTCTAGGGATTCTCTTTGCTAACTTTTATATGGGAACCGTCGAAGAAACGGTCTTCGAGAGCAGCAGCCAACCCAGAATGTACGTGAGGTACAGCCAGCAATAAAACCGGCGTCGCCCCGCCGGGAGAGATCATCCCCTTCTTTCCCTGAAAGGTGGCCCACGTTCAAACAACCAGTACATAGTTAGAATGGGAGGAGGAGGGAAATTACGGTAATCAGGCAAAGAAATGCAATAATGAATAAAATATATTTGGACAAAGAGATATGACAAGAGAGAGACAGAGAGAGTATGAAGAACGGTAACGAAAGAAATGCATACAGTGTACAGAGAGAAAGAGAGAGAGACTGAGCTTTTATTCCTGTTTAGTTATTAATCTAATGGATATATTTGAGACCTGCTTTAAGAAATGATATCGTATATGCTTTGGAAAATAATTATTATGAAATCTTATCACATCGTATTGTTGTAAATCGTCATATTTTCTATATAAAAAAAGCCTTAAATATTATTGGAACTGACTATTCATAATAATATTATTCAGACGGAAATGTCCTTTTTCAGTATCCTATAGCAGCTGTATTCTCTCTCTCTCTCTCTCTCTCTCTCTCTCTCTCTCTCTCCTCGCACGTTTGACGGCAATGATGCCTCACTGCTGGGGTGTCATCACAGGGCCAAATCATTGCAGAAGGGTTTTAATTAGCCAGCAGTGAGCGCCTTCCCTCTGCTCATTGGCACTGCTCACCATAACAGCACTTCTTAGAATTCCTTGAAACAGGTTTCTTGCTATCCTTCCGTTTGACTTCTTGGTTTATCTCGCTTTCCTCCAGCTCCTCTCATTTCCGCTTCCAGGACTCCGTGTATCCAGTCTTCCTTTATTTCTCGTCTCCTTGTATCTCTTCTCTGCGGACCTTCATGCATTCTTTTTCTGTTTTCTGTCAGCCCTCTGCCTCCTCTTCAGTATCTACAACTAATGCCATCTAAATTTCTTCTTAGTACCTATAGGAACGTTCTTTTTGACCTTTCGCCTTCCTGGAACCTCCTGTCTTCTGTCTTTTCTAAGTGAGCAGTTATGTCGTCTTTGGCCTTCTCAGGATTCTTTTTAACTCCTCCAGAAGTATTCCGTCCTGCACCTGCAAAAGTAACCTATCTCTTCCATCTGCTTCTAAAATTTTCTTAACTCTCTCTCTCTATCTCTTGCACTTTTAACGGCATGATGCCTCACTGCTGGGGTGTCATCACAGGGCCAAATCATTGCAGAGAGGTTTTGTTTAGCCAGCAATGAGCGCCTTCCCTCTGCTCATTGGCACTGCTTACCAAAATAAAATACTGTAGTTCTTGAAGTATCGCTCCAACTCTGAATTTATATATATTCAGAATTTCTGAATATATATAAATTTAGAATTTCCTGACATGGTGTTATTTGCTTTTCAACTTCTTTTTGAACAATAATTGTTTGTGGACGGTCCTCTGACAGCTTGTACTGTAGTTCTTGAAGTTTTGTATCGCTCCAACTCCGAATTTATATATATTCAGAATTTCTGAATATATATAAATTTAGAATTTCCTGACATGGTGTTATATGCTTTTCACCTTCTTTTTGAACTATAACTTGTTTGTGGACGGTCCTCTGACAGCTTGCACTATGTTGTTTTCACATTTTGGAGAGGGTTCCATATATCTACCAGACATTTGGTTTCCTCCAAAAAATGGTTTTTATTCCTTGTTGTGTTTGATGGCAGACTCTCGTGGAGGGTGAGGAAAAGAGCTTGAAGCGGAAGGTTGGTTTGAAAATCTGCCGGAGGCTTCGACTCGTCTCTTCTCGATTTCGAAGTCTTCCTCCTTCCTTGAAGACAGACGGAGACAGTGTGTTCGTTCGTTCGTCCTCTTCCATGTGTGTCTTGAAGGGCGCTTTCCCGTTGGGATTCTTGAGGACTTGGGAAGCCTTTCATCTTTTGAGTTCCGCCACCTTGTGTTCACACTGGAGTCGACGCTTTTCCTTCGTGAGGTCTTCCACTTCCTTCAGCAGGCGCTAGAACCTGAGCTCGAGGTCTTTCCACTCGGATTCGCGCTGCCTCGGTCGCGTCATTTTGTTCCTGGGTGATGGGCCCCGCCATCCGCGATGCTTATTCAGTCCTGAGCTGGTGTCTTTCTCCTTCTCTTGTAGGAGTTTCTCAGACCTTTGAAGCTGGCAGTTTGCCTTTGCTAACTGCACAGACAAATCTCTCACATAATGCATCGTTTTTCTACCCAATTTCCTTTGTGTTGTACTTCATCTAGTGATTTTCTTCTGTGATCTTGAGGATCTGGTTTTCTAGCTGTTGTTTCTCCCTCTTTATCGTTCTCCTTCTTCAGAAACAGTTTCAGCCTCGAGAGAGTGGGCCCTCTCTGTTGCAACACCTCATGAGTGATCTGTCCAACACCTTCATAGTAGTCGATCTCTGATGCAACTGACGATTTATTATTTCAGGTTCACCTGCTGGATGGTGTCTCGCAAGGCCTCAATTCTCTCGTCCAGTTCCTTTTCCTTGGGCTCTTCAGCTCTATCATCAGAGAATTACATCTTCACCAGTGAATAGGCCGCTACAGCTGCTGCCGAGGCCAGATAAGGCCATATTTTCTTCAAGCTGGAATCCATATCTGCAGAAGCCATACCCAGTTCTTACACACACTCCTCTCTCTCGATTCTTCGTTGAGTTTCTATATATCACGAGAGATATTTCGATTTGTCAAAATATATCAGGAAGTATTTTGAAAGATTTGGATAATGTCTTGGGTCTCTTGGTGTTATAAATTGCTGAAATAATCTCCTCTTCTCTCTCTCTCTCTCTCTCTCTCTCTCTCTCTCTCTCTCTCTCTCTCTCTCTCTCTCTCTCTCTCTCTCTCTCTCTCTCTCTCTCTTTTTTTGCAATAACAGAAAAAATCTTAGACATGTATTTTATTTGCAGGTAGCAGGGTATCCTACTGGTTTGACGATAAAAGAGATAGAGGATAGGTAACTTTATTACTTTTGTAAAAGCAACTGGAAAATGCTAGCTTTATATGGAGTATTTCTGACTATCAGAAAATACCGAATTCATCATCATTATCATCATTTCTTAAAATTTTATTATCTCTATAATTTTTTTTCCCATTTCTACACAAGAAAAAGCGTGTTAGCGACGTCATGCTATCAAAAGGAATGGTAAACAAAGCGCTAGTTGTAGCAGTAGCGGGTAGCGGGGGCTTGGAACGGCTCCTCTGTAGACGAGGGATATTGAGAAAGGAAGAGACTAAATGGCAGGGGGACCTCTGGTAGTGGTTTCACTCGCCCCAGATACCATACTGACACCTTAAATAAAGGTGAGCGAGCCAGACTATTCTGGCATTACCACATAGCTTTTTTATCTGGTATTTATAGCAATATTTATACCTTAGAAATGAGTGCTAAAGGAACCATTTCACTGGGCGACACAGGTCACCACCCAGAAATAGATTTTTCCTTTGTCAAAATCCCTTTTAAATTCTCTACGTTGAAAACTGTTGCTGTACATTTCTGCCGCTTTAAAGGTATACATCCTTATCCTGACCTCTATATACGTGATCAGAGGATATCATTTAAGGAAGAGACATGTTTTTTTGAGATTACTGTTCAACAAAAGAATGACTTGGGTGCCTCGCCTAAAAGATGTGAAAGTTAGGTGTATGCAAGCTCTGATGTTTTAAGAGTGCTTTCCCATACATCTTGGGGAGCAGATAGGAATCCCCTAATGATCCCCTATAAAGCCATAGTGGCATCAAAATTAGCATATGGTTGTGAGGTATATTCTTCAGCCTCGAAGTCTAAACTAAATATTTTAGATTTGGTACATGATGCTGGAATAAGGATTGCAAGTGGTGCCTTTAAATCGTCTCCAGCCCCAAGCCGTTTGGTAGATGCAGGGGAACTGCCTGGGGATTTATGTCATCAGATATCACTTGTTCGATACTGGCATAGAATCCAGAGGATTCCTGATGCATTAACTTGACAAGCAGTTTTAATTATAAATATTTTAGCCTTTTTGAATATAATCCAGGTTATCCAAAACCTTTTGGATACAGTTTTAACATTTTTAGAGGATTATTCTATCCCAAAGGTCAAAGTCTGGCCATTTAAGTATTCTGTTGTACCCCCTTGGAGGTTTCCTTCTGTGGAGCACTGCTGTTGCTTCACTGGTAGCAAGGAAGAAGTAAGTGCTGAGATGCTGCTTATCTCCTTTTTAGAACATTTGGCGGACCATGAAGTTTAGTCATAGATTTTACAGATGGATCCAAGTCTGACGCAGGCGTTGGCTATGGAGTTGTATTTCCAAATTCTAATGAGAGTGGAAGGCTGCCAGATCAGTCATCCATTTTTACAGCAGAATGGTATGCAATCCTAACTGCCCATAAAGAGATTACCTGTCATTCTGGAGAACACTTTGTTATATGTTGTGATTCACTGAGTTTCTTGAAGCTATTGGTCATTTTAATTCACTCCATCTTATCAAAATTGAAATTTTAGAGTGGCTTCAGTTGTTTAACCCTCTTACGCCAAACGGATATAATAAAAATTGTCTCCCGTATGCCGGGGGGTCTTGGAGTGAGCGCGGAAGCGGAAAAAATATTTTTTTCAAAAAATATTTTTTCAAGATTAAGAGTTCATTTTTGGCTCCTTTTTTGTCATTGCCTGAAGTTTAGTATGCAACAATCAGAAATGAAAAAAATATCATTATCATATATAAATAATGCGATATATGATAGCGCAAAAACAAAATTTCATATATAATTGTATTCAAATCGCGCTGTGAGCAAAACGGTTAAAGCTAACGAGTTAATTTTTTTCGTTGTATTGTACACAATTGCGATCATTTTGGTATATAATACATTGTAAAACGATCAAAGCAACACAGAGAAAATATCACAAAATGATGCATGAATTCGTAACGCACGGACGTAAAAAAATGTTTTTTTTTTCAAAAATTCACCATAAATATAAATATTGTTCTAAAGACTTCCAATTTGTTTCAAAATGAAGACAAATGATTGAATATTACTATACTATAAGAGTTTAGCTTACAGTTGCAGTTTTCGACCATTTCGGACAAGTTAAAGTTGACCGAATGTCAAAATTTTTATATATATTTTTTTATATGCAAATAGCTCAAAAATGAGAAAAGCTACAACCTTCAAATATTTTATTTTGTAGTCTACATGAAATTGCGCACATTTTCATTATAAAACTCTATGAAACGCCTAATATGAAAGGGAGCAAATATTAGGAGAATGCGACGTACGCATTTTGGAGATTTGCGGCGGAGAATCGGTGCGAGGAGGAAGGAAAACGTTTTTTCAAAAATTCACCATAAATCTAAATATTGTGCTAGAGACTTTGAATCTGTTTCAAAATTAAGATAAATGATTGAATATTACTAGACTGTAGGAGTTTTCGCTTACAATTGCGTTTTTTTACCATTTCGGTTGAGTCAAAGTTGACCGAACATAGTTTTTTTCTATTTATCATGATTTATATGCAATTATTTCGAAAATGAGAAAAGCTACAACCTTCATATATTTTTTGTTGTATTCTACATAACATTACGCACATTTTCATATATAAAACTCTATGAAACGCCTAATATGAAAGGGAGCAAATATTAGGAGAATGCGACATACGCATTTCGGAGATTTGCAGCGGAGAATCGGTGAGCGGAGGGAAAGAAAAAGTTTTTTCAAAAATTCACCATAAATCTAAATATTGTGCTAGAGACTTCGAATTTCTTTCAAAATGAAGATAAATGACTGAATATTACTAGACTTATGTATTTTTCTTACCCAATAATACCAATCATATATATTATATATATATATAGATAATATAGTATTATATATATAATATATATATGTATGTATATATATATACCTCATAGTATTATACAACTATATATTAATATATAATATATATATATTATATATATATATATATAGATACATATATATATATATATTATACATCATATATATATAGGATATACTCTATATATATATACATATACATGGGTAATATATACATATATATATATGTATATATACGATATACATATATATTATATATATAGTATATATAATATATATATATATATATATATATAATATATATATATATTAAGGGACATTGTAGCTCGATATATATATGAAATCATGGATGGATATGGACTTAATATATATATCTATATATATATATATATAGATATTTAATATATATATATATATATATGTGTGTGTGTGTGTATATATATACGTATATATATATATATATATATATACTTATATATATATAGATATAATATATATATATATATATATATATATATATAGTATATAGATATATATATATATATATATATATAGAGATATAGATATATATATATATATATATATATATATATATATATATATATATATATATATATATATATAATAGATATAGTATATATATATATATATATATATATATATATAATATATATATATATACATATATGCATATATATATATATATATATATATATATATATATATATATATATAGTATATATATATATATATATATATATATATATATTATATATATATATATATATATATTTATGACATTTTTCGATTCTGGTACGAATACTAAATAAAAGGAATGGAGGTGAAACTTTTCCTTTTGCATAAAATGAAATAACATATATTATGCAACAATAGATACAGATATATAAAAACTTGTAATAAATATAAAAATAAATATAAAATAAATGCAGAATACTCGCTCGTAATCCTGACTCTTTGTACTATTCTTGTTTTCTCCCTCCTCCATTGAAAAGTCTTGCATTTTTTTCCTCTCGACATGATGAGGTACAGGTGGAGGAGGGAGACGCGCGCCCTTACTGCTGATGGGACACGCGGTCCTGTGCGCCCTCCGCTGTCGGTTGATCAGGCACACGCCAATAGGAGACCGCATTGTGGTACTTACGGTCACACTCCCCGAACCTGCAAAGAGCTATTTTGCAGGTGCGAAAGAAGAACCGGGTGTCTCTCCTTCTGCCATTCATATGGCACACACGGCACCATTTCTGCCTGCCCCTTCTACGAGCTCCAGTGTGTGATCCCCTGGCTGCAGCCGACACACAGGGTCCACTATCTGACGAGAAGTGATGCGGTCGGGGCCGGCAGCAGGGGCGGCGGCGGCGGCGGCAGCAGCAGAACGACCGTAGTTGGCCCTCCTAAGATCTGCCCTTTCCTCTAGGGGCAGATCTGCAGCTCAGGGCAGGGGGGGCAGTCATGGAAGGCCACTCATCGGGATTAAAGTGGATGAGGACATTCCCGGCTGCCTCGAGGAACTGTAAGTGGGTCATCCTCCGGAGACCGTGACTGTAGTACCCACAGTACAGTATGTAGGCATTTTGGAGGGCCAACTGAAGGATGTATTTGAGGAGCTTCTGGGTCCACCTCCTGGTTCTCCTGGCAAAGGGATGGTACTGGATGAGTTGATCAAAGAGATCAACTCCTCCCATGTGCCTATTGTAGTGCCCAATGAAGGTAGGCCACTCGGCACGAAACTCCTCATACACAACTCGGCCCTGTCAACGTGTCTTCTTCCGCTGTACGACCTCCTCTTGGATGGGTTCATGACTCGTCGTAATCATGGGGACTAGTCGGACCCCCTTCCAACAGATGACGAAGACAGCTCCCTTCCGCCGCCACTCTGTCTCTCCTCTTGCCAGATGTTGCAGATGGCTAGCGAACCTCTTGAGGACATTTGGGGCCCCACGCACCAACCGAAGGGTACCACTGACGTGAATACCTGCTTCATACAGTTCCTGGGCCAGGTATACCGAGTTATAATAATTATCCATAAACAGGTGGTATCCCTGGTTACGGAAACGATCCACAAGCCTGAAAACAGTGTCACGCATCGTGGAGAAGACCCCGGAATACACTTAGAAGTCCACGACGTATCCAGTGTTGGACTCTGTAATAAAAAAAATTTCACTCCATATTTCTTCGGCTTCTTGGGGTTATACACTTTGATGCTTAAGACGTCCTTTGTAAGGCATCATCCCCTCATCCAAAGAAAGGTTCTTTCCAGGAACCACGAGAATTTTGCACCGTTCACGAATTTATTCCAACACTGGGCAGACTAAGATGAGGCGATCGGAGTTATTCCGGGGTATGGCCCTTCGGTTGAAGGCGTTGAAATACCTGTCCAACGCCAGGAAAGTATCACGGGGCATAACGCCAGGCACATTGGGCGTACTTAAAAAAAAAATTCCGCCTCCAATATTGCCTGACATCGGCAGCAAGCATCAATCCAAAATAAATGTGGAGCCCGACAAAATGCGCCATGTCGGTGAGGTTGCAGCCCCGCCAGCGATACGACAATGTCGTGCGGAGTTCATCACGGCAGTACCAAGCGTAGTCCGCCGTCTCTGCTACTAGGTACTCCAGCAATTCCCGCTTAAGGAACAGCTGAATGAACCCCAGAGCAGTGAGAGGAACAGGTACGGTGAGCCCAGGTGTTGCCGTGAATGGGTGCATGTTAGGTGGGGTGGGGTCCTCCGTCCACTCCTCGTCGCTCTCGGACGACTGACCTTCACCTTGGCTGGCGCAACGCTCTGACCTTCTACGTGCCCGTGCACGTGCACAGGCACGATTTCGCACACAAAACCCCCCCACTGGCCCATCTCCCTCACTTGGCCCTCGCTTTCTGTATCGTCATCGGCGACAAAACTAGACCCTATATCCTCATCCTCCCCCTCCTCAGATTCCCCCTCATAGGCACTAAAACCACTAAATTCGAGCTCACTTTTGGGATGTGAGCCTCAAACGGACATTGGGGGCAAATATTCATCATCACTGACATCGGGAGTGATGTCCTCATCACTAGATGACCAACCGCCATCAAAATGAGGACTTGCAACATACTCCCGATCGAGCTCCGATAAGTATGCATCAATGTCCCTTGGTTGGAGGCCTCCCAAATGCCTACAAATGCCCCTAAGGACACCCTGATGCTTCCTAGGGGTTACTAAAGGAACACTAGACACACGTGATCCTAGAGCACTTTCATCCACACGTGGCCACACACAACGGCGTTGAGGCACGAGGTCATCTTGGGTGCTGGGTCCCTCGCCACCATCCAAGTCCAAAATATGTCTCGCACGATCCCTTCCGACGGGTAAAACGTGCCTTTTGCATTCCATACGTCGTTGAGACATCTCTATGAACGTCCTGTAGCACCACAAATATTCAAACTCTCGCACAAGTTCGGCAAAACACAATTGTGGCAAAAGTTCGCTCTCAGACGACGCGTCGCTGATGCTGGCTGATGCGAGGAAGGATTTCGCGCATGCGCACTTGGGTAATGCTTCTAAACAAAACAACACCCCAAGGAGCGTGATTCAAAAGTTTTCGGCTGGTAGGCCTATAAGTATTTTTCCTCAAATTTAAAAAAAAAACTTTTCTATGTCGACGTACGATACGTCCAATAGGTACCCGACAGACAATCTCGACATATAATATGTCCAATCGGCGTAAGAGGGCTAAGATAAGTGGTAGTAAAGTATCTTTCTGCTGGTCTCCTGCTCATGTGTTGGTGTGGCAGGAAATGAAGTAGCCGACTCACTTGCCAAAACAGCTGTCAACCAAAGTAATATAGCTAGGTGTGCACTCCAAGCAAATTATATGTATCCGGTCATTAAATCAGCATTCCCTAATTCCTGGAAATTTGCATGGGAGCTAGAAAACCAAAAAGTGAAAGAAGTAGCTAACTCCATCTTTCCTTGGAAATATTCATCAATGATTAGGCAAAGGGAAGTAATACTCAGCCGGCTTAGAATAGGTCATACAAAAGTGACACATGGCTTTCTGATGAGTGGGAATCATCAGCCATATTGTAATGACTGCTTGGTACCACTGACAGTCAGACACCTGATAGTTGAGTGCCCCAGTCTGTCAGATTAGAGAGAGGTACTTTTCTCCAAATTGCAGGGGAACTGAAGGTGGTTTTTCCCTTACCAAGATTTTAGGGACAGATTTTAATGAAAGCAGATTCTTTAATTTTATTAATACTACTATTGGTATTTTAAATAAGATTGAATTTTTACTCTTAATCTTTTAAATGTACGTAATAAGTTTTACAGTTATCTAATAAGGGAAAATCCTCATAAAAAATTATGGAGATTTTCCCTTATCAGTTACATTTTATTAGATTTAAGGGAGATTTTAATGCTTTTATTTTAAGTTAATAATTTTTCTTGCATGTGTATGTATGTGCGTATGGCTATACCTCCACCGTAGTGGCGTCAATAATCATAGCAGTTGCGACTCCAGATAATCCTTAATAAATCAATCAATCAATCTATTGTTAAGACCTCAGGTTTGTTAGCAGTGAAAAATACAAACTTATTAGAAATTTGGCATTTTTGTAGGGAACTTGAATGTTCCTGAAGTGCCTTTTACAGTTAGTGTGATAGATGGCCGTTTTCTCAGTGATATATATATAAGAAGAGGTTGAAATAGAAGACATCTCTGGTATCCAGTGAATTTTCCCCTTACCACTTCTTTTTCCTTCTCCCATTCACATACCATCTTTGCTTCCCATCACATCCTAGAGGTGCCTTTTTTCCAGTGCCTTCCTCTACTTTGAAGGAAAATCCCATGGAAATGTTTTTGGCTCTGTGGCAATCTATCACAAGAGTTCCAGGATGGGAGTGCGATCAGGTGCATGACGGTGCAGGTACTGAACGGATAGTAGTAGCAGGAATCTTGCTGTACCACTCAAATTTCTGCCCTTCTCCCTATTCTTAGGAGTCTACTAGCACTCATGACCCAGTGATTTACAACTGAAGAGATAAAGAACTCCATTTTGAGTCTGTCTCCTCTTGGAAATCAGCTCCAGCATGTAAATATCTTACCTTTCTTTCAGATTCGCCCTCTTAGCTGAAGTCAGTAAGAACCATCTATATCGCCATACCTGTCCAAGGAATATCTCTTTCAGGTCTGTAAAGTTACTGCTACCTCCTCTTAATACGTTAGGCCGCATTCTTTACCGAGAATACATCCTTTCTTCCCAGGACCAAATTCAACTTTTTCTCAATTTACTACAATGTTGCCTCAGAGACCTGACGATATATAAGCTTTAAATTTTCCAGTGCTGAAATGATTAACTATGAATTAGTCTTGGGAAGGACATTGAGGGCTGTCTCGTGGCTAGGTAATTGCCTAGGGGCTATGTGCAGACAGGTTTAGGAAATAGTTCCCTCAGTCTTGGTTGGAAATTACAGATTTCCTTGCCCAGTCGGTTAAGGCCTTAAGATAAGTCACTCAACTTGTTTCCAATATGTGGGTGAATTTTCTACTAAAAATAAGGGTCTTATTCTTGTCTACCCCAAAGACAATTCTCATCAGATTCTTTGATGAATTTGAAGAATAGCCATTTGTCAAATGTTTCAACTTACTTTCTCCAGGAACCTTGAATCCAGTTATTGCGGACAGGAGAAAACGGGCTAAGGACATGCTGTCCTTTGCCCCTGTTAAGCCAGTCTCTAGAACACAACCCTTCAGTACCTACCCTCAGAGTGGACAAGCAAGGGCTAACAAACATCCTTTTCAACAAATTTTTCTTGGGGTTCCCAGTCCTTCTGAGAGATAATGAAGCAAGAAGGAAGACAGCCCTACCATTCTGTTTTTCCCTCCAATCACCAGATTTTATGGAGAAAGGAAGAGATGAGGTAGTAGATGAGATGGAGAGGTTCCCTCATCCACAAATTCAGCAAAAGGTGGGGCTGGCTAAGGAACAAGTGGGTAGAGTGGGGAAGACAAATTAACAGAGTGAATATTTACTCCGTGCATATTCACTTATGTAGTACTAATGAATAACCTGAAAACCCCACTGGTGATTATTTGAACAATCTACTAAGAAAATATATTTTTACTGACATTTTGCCTTTGTGTTATTTTTGTAATGTATTAATATAATCATCTTCATAGGAGGAATAAAGGGATTTTGACGAAGGAAAAATCTATTTCTGGGTGATTGGTTCGTGTCGCCCTGTGAAATAATCCTTAAGTTCATTATTTCTAGGTAAATAACCTAATAATTACCAGAGAAAAAATAAAATCAAGAAAATGTCAGTAAAACTGACTCGCTCACTCTATAAAAGAAGTGTCGGTATGGTAACAGGGGCGAGTGAGATCACTACCACAAACCACTTGCCATTTAGACATTCCACCTCAAAATCCCCACCTGAGAGAGCTGATCCTTTGTTATTAGCTCAGTTACAACACTCGTGTTTTTTCTATCTCGTGTTGTGTTCGCTATTATTAGGATTTTATCCAAGATGGAACGCGCTGCTATCACCACGGCTAAGTTAAGTGCCCGAAAGGTTAAGATTGTGTATTTTTGTCTTCCAGGGACCAGTATTTTCCGTTTTTTAGGTTATATACGGTCTCCCGGTTGACTCGTGGCGGCCATGTGCCGCCTCGTATTTAAGATTTCCCGGTCTCCCATACTGGGACATCTTATCCTTCATGGGCTCTTATTTGCGTTCATCTTCTCTTTTACATCGTATTTTAGAATTTAGGATCCACAGCCCATACCTTTTACCCGTTATCGTCTTGGTTTTGGTATTTAGGGCTATACTGTTTTTCTTCAGTCCAGCATCCCAGCTTTTGCTCTTCATCGGCTACGGCTGGCTCCGAGTAGTCGACTGGTCTTCGGATCAGTTCGCTTTCTCCTGGGCTTCTATCTCTCTTACTCGTGTGTTCCTTCTATTCTTTTACGATGTATTTATTTAGTATTTATATAGTGTTATTTTCATGCTAGGCTAGCTTTAGGCGCCCAGTACCATGCGTTGGTACGGTTGGGTTCACGTGGTCTCTGCCTAGTGGTTGTGTTGCTACCGCACTCTGGTCCACCCTCGATCACGTTCGCCCATGGGCGTCTTACCCACTCCCTTCCCTCCCTTCCACGTGGTAGGGAGGGGTCTGGCCGGACCCTCCTCGGTTGTCATGACAACCATTTAGCCTACTTCCCTCTCTCTCTGAAGGGGGCCCGAGGAGGTCCAAGCCAGCTGGGTGCTTGGGTGACCACTTATAGTCTCGGGTACCGGGGTGTCCGATGTGTGGGGGTGTTGGGGTTGGCCACCCCTCCCCCCCAGCTCGCCGCGACCAACTCCGGTGTTCCCGTTCGCTCCCCTCCCCCCTCCCCCCCCATTATTCATTTTTACCATAACGGACGGAGCCCCTGCTTGCTAGCCGGGGGCCCCTTCGGTTATCCGGTATTACTGGCTCCGCCAGCCGACGGGGTAGGGATCTACTAGTGGTCTCAAAGCTTGCCTGCTATACCTTCTTTCTGCTACCGGAGGAGAGCTTGCTTTCTTACCCGGGCACTCCTCTAGTAGTCGGAAGGAAGGCATGTCTTACTCTATGCTATAGTATACATGCCCCTTATATATATATTATCACTGTTGTTATCTATCATTATCTGCCTCCGCCGTTCTCCGTCGTGGTTTCTTCCTCCCCTGGGCTTCTCACCACTCCTGGTTGGTCTCTCTATCTGTTCCCGGCGTACGCCGCGGATCCCAACCAGACCGCCCTTCTAACCACACGTATTGCGGTAGAAGACTAATCTTAATCTAACTTTCATGCAACGGAGTTCATGTTAGGCTGTAAGTGCGTAATCCCGATACTCATGTATCCTTCCACTTACAGGCTACCAACTGTCAGGAACCTGGCTGCAATGCAGTCCTCCACGACCCCTGTGGCCACGAGGAGTGCAGGACCCACGCCCCATGCGCCACTACCCACGGCGAGTTAATTGTCTGGCACCACGAAGCATGCACTATATGCTATGATCTCGTGAGTCAGCTTTTGGATGGGGTGAGTAGGTTTCTAGACAAAGTATACTTACAATCAATTATCTTTGCTAGTTTTAAGTCTTACTTTAAGCTGTAACTCCACCATTAGAAGCTTCATACGGCGCTCTCTTTCAGGCTGCCGTCATGAAGGAAGTCGCCTTGGCAACCCTGAAGGCTTGGGTGGGCGGCTTTGGAAAGAACGCCGCCAAGGGCCAGCCGTACGTGCTGGACAAAAAGCTAGCCGTCCAGATCTTCCCAGGAGGGAAGGCGATGGGGTACGTAGACCCCGCCACGGCAGCCCCACTCATAGCTTCCATTCAGCGAGAGGTGCAGCAAGCGTTTGGAAGTATTTCGACGCAGGAAGCGGTGCCGGATGTCGCCACTCTAGACATCAACATTGAGCTAATGGCGGTAGGTGTTGAGGACTTGTTGGTCGAGGTAGGTGCTTCGGGCGCCCAAGGGCTACCTTTGGGCGCACCTGGATCTTCTTCTCCTGTTCCTTCTTCTTCTTCCTTCCAAGGCTTCACGGGATCTGAGATCCCGTCCCCTTCGCATGCTGCTTCTGTGCCCCCGAAAGTGAAGGGACACAGAGCAAAAGACCCTCCAGAAGACGTCGACCAAGAAGTCGTCGTCTTCTTCATAACGTAAGTCTTTGGCATCCTACGCCGATGCAGTGAAGGCGAAGGCGGTATCTTCACATTCTAGAGGGTCAAGAAGCTTCTAAGGAGAAGGTCCGAGCTCCGGCCGAGCCAGTACCTTCTCCGGCAACTACCGGATCCGCTCCGGTGACTCCTGTCGGGATGGCAGCACCTAGTGCATTCGATCCCGCCACCTTCTCGGCAGGAGTGTTGCAACAGGTAGGAGAGATGGTCGGTTCTCTAGGTACGAGATTTGAGCAAATGTTCGCTCAACTCTCCACCACTATCAACCAGTCCGGGCAATCGATTCAGGACCTGTCTAATCGTGTTAGAGAACACGATGACCGCTTCGCCGGCCTGAATCAGTCTCCGCAGTCTAACTTCCCAGTAGGAGGTACTGGTCTGGTCCAGCTACCACCCTACGAATCCCTGCCGGCCTTTTCTATGAATAATCCTTGGAGGGTGGCAGCCTATGCTCCCTTCAAGGATGGCATGATTTCTATTCCGGAGTGTGGAACGAGAAGGATTGAGGACTTCGAGTTCTACCCTCCCGGATTGACTCAGCCTTTCATAGGTTATGCCAGGCTGACCCAAACAGCACTCAATAGAGAGGACAAGATCTCTAGGGAGACTGTTTTATACAGCAGGGATCACGCTTAGAGGGAGTGAGTTCACTGCCTGGAGGATTGGGATTGCTCAAATACCAAACTCCAGGCCTTCAAGAGCCCTTTCACCATTTTTGCCACAGAGGAGGAGGCTCACTCCCCTTTGCAACGAAGATAGTGGAGACGACTCTGCAGGCTGTTCTCAAGGATGAACCCATTCCGCAGCTAAGGGAAGCGGAACCAACATCTCCCCTCTTCCCTGCGTTCGGCGAGCTGTGGGAGAATCTGCCAGCTAGCTACCTACACAGTGGGAAAACTCAAACCGGACTGTGCTATGGATCAGTTCGGTGAGAAGCTCCCTAGGCTGCCTGATAGTCTTATTCAGGCAGAGTTCGATGCTCGGACTAGGCTGGGGAGGTCACTTAACTCCCTAATCATTACTGAGATGGCTGCCCTCTCGTACGCCACGTAGCCACTATTTAAAATCCTCGCAAAGTCTCAGCTTCAATCGGTACAGGCAGACGCTTTTGACTTTTTCACGGCCAGAAGAAATTGTCGCAAGCATGTGTTGCAAGAAGCCACTATTAGACACGAACCTAATAGGCTTCTTGCTTCCAACATGTGGGGTGCGGACCTCCTCCCAGAAGCTGCTGTGAATGAGGTACACCACGAGGCTTCAAGGCTTAACCAAAGCCTTAGAGCTAGATGGGGTATCTCTTCTAAGAGGAAACAAGAGAATCCATCTTCTTCTGGTAAGAAGTTGAAAAAGACAGAGATATCAGCCATACCAGAAGCACCAGCAGCAGCAGCACTTTGTCCAGGCCGTCCCAGTTACTCAACCGGGTCAGCCTTCGACATCAAAGCAATCCCAACCAATCCTCCTGCTGTCTCCTCAAAACCAGCCCTCAACTTCGTACACCGTCTCGCCGGCTTTCAACTCTATGTATGAAAGCCAAGCATACCCTACCTTTAACAGGTTTTCAAGGGGAAGCAGGGCGAGAGGTAACTTTCGTCAACGAGGTACAGGAAGAGCTGCAAATAGAGGCAAGCACTTCAGAGGAGGGCGCGGAGGTCAACCCGCACAGCAGCAGTGAGGCTCCCCAGGTAGGAGGGAGGCTGTTCCTCTTCCGTCACAGGTGGGGGTTCAGCAAATGGGCACAGAGCATTGTGTCCAAGGGATTAGGATGGAGTTGGATCAAAGATCCCCCACCAAACAAATCATTCTTCCAAGTACCATCAGAGGAGTTGACAGATTATGCGGAGGAGCTCCTTCAGAAAGGAGCTGTGGCGAGAGTCAAGCATCTAAAATTTCAAGGGCGATTGTTCAGCGTGCCAAAGAAAGGCTCATTAAAAAGAAGGGTAATCTTAGACTTGTCAAAGCTAAACTCTTTCATTCGTTGCGACAAGTTCAAAATGCTGACCATCTCGCAGGTGCGGACCTTACTTCCCCGTGGGGCCGTCACCACCTCTATCGATCTTACAGACGCATACTATCATATCCCCATAGCGAGGCACTTCCGCCCGTACCTAGGTTTCAAATTAGGAGATCAGACGTTCTCTTTCAAAGTGATGCCCTTCGGACTGAATGTAGCCCCCAGGGTATTCACGAAAATAGCGGAAGTAGTTGTCCAACAACTCAGAGCACAAGGGATAATGGTAGTAGCGTACCTCGACGACTGGTTGATAAACTTAAGGATTATTTCACAGGCCGACACGAACTGAGCCCAGAAATTCAATAATTCAGTGTTCATACTTATTACATTACATTCTCTTCCAACCTAGCCATTTTCTCCTCTTTTTATCTTTCAGTTTTGCTCTTCTTTTTCCACAGTATCTTTTATGTAGGAAGCAGTTAAAATATTCTCATTGTTAGGTATTTTTTATTTTATATCACTCATCACATAACAAAAAAAAACAAATGCATCAAAACTTACTTTCTATGAGTAAATTCGTTTATCTTTTTTTAACTTTTATAAGTACAATGTTTGGCTCCTAGTACAGTAATTACCTGGGAGTAAATAAAAATTCATATACATCTTCACTTTCATACTTTTGAGATCCTAATGAATAATGTATGTGGGTATGAGAATCATTAATTACAACACACCTTATAATGTATCATGATGATTTATAAATTATGTAATTAATATATATTTTTCACATAACATGCCTTTTTTCACTAAATATCTACACATATGTACAAAACAGGACATCTAATAAAGCCTACAACCATGAAATGTTTATCAGTAGCTTAAATCCATAAAAAAGTATCCACACATTCCACTGTCATCTCACAAACGTACGTACAATGGCACTTCATCAATAAAAAACCGAATTGCTACGACTTGCCTCAATATTCTAATCAATGAAATCCTTTGTGTGACTTCTATAAACTTGGGTGCACCTTTTAAAAGTCACTGTAGTGGGAATTTGAAGGCACAAATTCTTAACACTTAATGATTCTGTCATATTTATAAAGTAAACCACTGGTTTCTAAGACAACTCTCCAATCATTTATATAACTATAATTACAATACTATTGATTACAATCACAAGTTGTCCACAGAACCAGTGGTGCTTCAATTTCATAAAATAATATATCCTATAAATAGATTGTAACGAAAAATATGCTGCCAGAATCCAGGGGACTGAAGTTCCCTTCCTCCTCTTGAGACCTTCTCTCTTGAACTTTATCATCAAGCCATGAGTGCAACTCATTAGGGACTGGAAAATACCCTTTGATTTTTCATAACATTTAGTTGTGTTTGTGGGCACATTAATTATAATTTTTTACCTTTCACAGTCCTTATCAATAGTTCAACTACTGCAGAAATACAACATTGTATGCTGACTTGTGTCCCCTTTCTAATGTAATTCCATGTGTGAACATCACCAAAATACATATGAAAAAGAAAAAGGGTATCATATGACAAAGGGGTGAACTACACTTAAACTTGTATCAAAACATCAAAAATATTTTCAATGTTCAATATGCTTGAGAAAATTACTATATTTTATATAGCAATAAAATTTTTTACTCAATATGAAAATACACTGCTAGCTGTTAAATTCAGTACTAATCAGACTGAAACTAGAATATCGGCTATGCATGAGGAATCCTTAAAAAACATGAGTCTTTCAACATGTCTTAGAACTAACACAAGCTTACATTTTATTAATCAGTACCTTTAAATATCACAGTGACCACACATTTCTGACAAAGGAGTTAAGATAGGTTTGTTTCTGCTATATGGCAACTTACTTTAACCATTTCCATAATGGTAACATCCTGAATGCAGTGACTTTTATTAGTAATACCAAGTTTTTCTCATTTTGAGTGTACTAACACAGATATGTTATGGTAATCAGTAGACATAACTCTTCTGATTATATAAACCTACTTGGATTTTCTTGAAGAGTCACAAAAAGTGTCTCTGACTGTCAGCATTGAAGGCACATAGAACATCACAGACATGATGCAGAAACAATATGAAAAGTAAAGTAGATAGAAAAGTAATTATGTATACTACATATACACTTAATTCAAATTGAAAATATTTTGCTTCTATATATATATTAATATGTATAGTTTTTAATGGAGCTCTAAAGGTCACGAAAATTAAATACAGTTTTACTTTTGGTGTCCTAAAATGTTCTTAATTACACTGTGTATTTTATAATATGAACAAGTAATTAACATCCCTATAGAAAAAAATCTATGCACCAATTTTAACAATGTGACTTATCACAAAAATTCATCATAAAAAGAGCGTATTATAAAAAATTGGCACTGTTCAAGACAATACATAACCTAACATATGTATCAATAACCATTAGCATCTTTATCTAAATTGCCAGAAAGAGTTGGATCTGGTCTCTTTCTTTCGAAAAAGCCTAATTTCCACAATATTAACACAATGATTATCAGTACTAAGAGTCCAGCAAAAATTGACACTAATATAACCCATAGTGGTACTTCCTCTGGTGGAAGCTGGTCCAGTAAATCTGGGTAAGCCAAAGTTTCTGCAGATGCTACATCATCTGAACGGTCCTGATCGTTACGGATATCTTCCGGCAGAATCAGAGAAGCCTTTGACTTTATGCTAACATAACTTACCCTAGGATAATCTTCTACTAAAGTTGAATTCCATAACCTGGATTTGATACGTATACTTGCTGCTTGTCTTGCTCCTAAGTTACGTATGTTGCATCTAAAGGTAAAGCATTTTGCTGTCGGAATGTCACCATCACATCTCTAAGAAAAAAAGAACAGAATCATAAGTAAATTATAGGCACATTAAAAACTACTCACAAAATTAAAACAAGATACACAAAACATAATTTCTATACATACATGCATTATATATACAGTACTATAACTATATAAATGGAAAATGTTTCAAAGACATATTTGTATGTATGTGTGTGTGTGTATAAATAATGTTTATACCAAACATCTCATGTCTTTGAAAAATTTTGCAATTCAATCATCATATTCACTCTTTTACAACTGAAATTGACCTAGGTTAGCCTGAAACCATGCTGTGCTTTACCACTAATGTTTTTTTTATACTGTACAATGACCTCAAGGATTAATTAGTTATGTATAAGAAACAAATATTCCATAAACACTGTTGTGCACCATAACACCTGTAACATTTTCTCTCATTTTGATTACCTTCATATTTTATGAACTTCATTTTGATTACCTTCATATATTATGTACAACATTAACACACTCCCATGAAATTCATTTATATTTTCCTAATATTCAATAAAAACACTGCAGAATGACACAACACAAATAATATTTTGACCTCAAAATGAGATAAAGCAAAATATGATGAATATAACTATATAAATGGAAACTGTTTCAAAGACATAGCCATATGTATGTATGTGTGTGTATAAACTATGTTTATACCAAACATCTCATGTCTTTGAAAAATTTTGCAATTCAGTCATCATATTCACACTTTTAAAACTGAAATTGACCTAGCCTAGCCTGAAACCATGCTGTGCTTTACCACTAATCTTTTTTTTCTTTTTACTGTACAATAATCTTGAAGATTAATGAGTTATGTATAAGAAACAAATTTTCCATAAACACTGTTGTGCACCATAACACCTGTAAAATTTTCTCTCATTTTGATTACCTTCATATATTATGAACTACAAAAATTCATTTATATTTTCCTTATATTCAATAAAAACACTGCTGAATGACACAATACAAATAATATTTAGACCTCAAAATGAGATAAAGCAAAATATGATGAACAGGCAACTAAAACTGCTCATGTTGCAACTGTCATTGTTTGTATGGTGCTTTTACGTTGCATGAAACCAGTGGTTATTCAGCAACGGGACCAATGGCTCTACGTGACTTCTGAACCACGTCGAGAATGAACTTCTGTCACCAGAAATACACATCTCTCAGTCCTCAATGGAATGGCCAAGAATTGAACCCGTGACCACCGAGGTGGGATGCCAATACCATACCAACCACGCCACTGAGGCATGGTGAATCTGACTTAGGACTAAAATCCTGTTAAAGGATGTTTTGCCTATACTTTTTTTCTTATTTTGCTATACATATTATTAAATGTCATTGAATTACAAGAAACAGTTATAGCATTCATAACATTCTTGCTTTTGCTGTCATCTCTGGTTTTTGTGTCAATAATCCCATTTGCATTAATAATTGTGACACATTCCAAGACACATGCAAGGAAAGTGTTAACCACTGAAAATAAAAGTAACAAAGACAAATTAATGTAAATAGTATGTTACCCTGCAAACTTTCTCTGAAGGATGATCAGTCTCAACAAGTGGGCAATACATGTGCCATAAGACCTGGTAGGTCTCAACTATCAACTCAGCCTTTTATCTGTTTCATAGAAACTCAAAGACAACTGGAGAGTGGGGAACAGAGGAGGGCAATTAGTTTGTTACATGTTTCTATGAAAATACATTTTTACACCGTTTTAGAATAAATTATTTGTTTAATAATGTATCTGTAACTTGCAGAGAATGTCAAGTTAAGCAGGGAGGATGTGAGTTGCCAAATTAAACTAGCGCTACCGCGAATTTCAAACATTCCAGCTGCTGACGGTTTTAGAAACTATAGCTATGTAACTATTTGGTAAGTATACTTAAAATCTTATTTTATTATAAAAATTTCATTTTTTCATTCAGAATTTTTCACATTCTTTATTGGCCTATGCATTCGGATCTTCCAGACTTAAACAATTCACTAATTGTATTGTCTTGCCTTAGTTTTTGTGAAATTCATTACCATAGTTTTCTAGAGATTTTATTGTACCTCTGACCAAGTTCTGGAATGGTCTTCATATTAAAGTACTAGTTGAATTATTACTTCATAAGTTTTTTTTGAGCAAATTCACATGACTCCCATATCAGTTTGTTTTACTTGGTTATTTCATAAGGTTTTTTGAGCAAGTTCACTCGACTCTCATATCAGTTTGTTTTACTAGGTTATTTCTCATATCGTTTACTCTTAATTCTGCATTTCTGAATTTGCACTGTACTGCTATCCCCAGTGAGGTTCTGCTTTTCCACCATGGAAAATAATAATAGTAATGATAATTCTATTGAAGGAGATTGCTACTTTAGCTGCATTTTATTTTATAGAAGTTCTTTTTCTATTCTTCTTATCACAGCTCTTTCAATATTATTTAGGTTGGCGAGTAACACGCATATTGGATGCATATGAAAAGTCAAGATCGATGAATTTTACAAAATTTATATATACGTATATTCAAATCTGGTGTACATTATCCGTAGATTAATACAAATCTTAGCGAATATTTTATGTTGATGTCTCCTCTGGATTCAACCAGATATTCTCAAGGCTGTGGCTTTGAGTAGTCTGATGAAGTCAAATCCAGAAGAAATGTCGTCATAAAATATTCGCTTAGATTTGTATTAATCTAATGTACACCAGATTTGAGTAGTATATGTATATAAATTTTGTAAAATTCATCGATTTTGACTTTTCATATGCATCCAATATGCGTGTGACTCACCAACCTAAATAATATTGAAAGAGTCGTGATAAGAAGAATAGAAAAAGAACTCCTATAAAATAAATGCAGCTGAAGCAGCAATCTCCTTCAATGGAACATGCTTAATTGAAAAAGGGTCTTCACCTAAATACAATAATAATTATTATAATAATTGCTGTTTGTGAAATTCAGCTTATATATAGAGCTCTCCATTTTTCTTGTTATAACCTTCTCATCAGTGTGTATACCATATAGGATATAATAAATTTCCAAAGGATATGTTGTATGAGGAGAAAACAAATTATACAGAGCAGGTGAGCTGCTTCAAGATTCCAGGTTGAAAAGTCATTGGTCAGTTACAATACCAAATGTTTTTGCTGTAAAGCTTGCAATGTAAGACACCTTGGTTGTGTTGATTGGGAGGTTGGGGGTTTCTGCTGGTGTGTCCTCCATTGGTGTGACTGGTGCAATGTTCCGGGGGGTGGGGGAGTTATTTGTATTGCTCCTCCCTCTTACTTCTCCCTTGTTTGCCACCAGGTGGCTGTTTACATTTCTTCCTCTGCTTTCCTCTCATTGTTGGTGTTTGGCACTGGTAGGTTATTTATGTTCATTTCTCTGTCTTGGTGTTTGGCACTGGTTAGTTATTAATGTCTTTGCCTCTCACTTTTGTTGGTGTTTGGCAATTGTTGGTTGTTCATGTTTCTTTGCACAGCCATGCCCATAATGTTCATGGCCTTGGTTCTTCTCTCTGATCTCCTGTGTTTTTATTTGCAGTGACTGAACATAACTCCTTCTTCTAGGTGACATTAGATGTTTTGAGAGCTTAGTAGTCATTATGATGTATGAGAAGTAACATCCATCCACTGGGCATCATTGATGCCAACAATACTACTTTTCTTCAAACCTGTCTGTAGGGGAGCCAGGTTATTGTTTGTTGAGCTTAGAAAGCTCATCATAAAAGCTAAGGATTACTTGGAAAGTAATCCTTATCCTTTATGACCAAAGGAAAGTGTGGATTTTCAAGAGCAATAAGGGTATGCCTGCTATCAGTGTTGATGTCACTCTTACAGGCATTAATACTGTTTTATTGAATTTCCATTTCTTTTGCCATGACCATTTACATTTACACCGTAAAATAAGGGTTTGCACTCTGCATGGAACTAACAGAATCATTAGTAAAAGAAAAAATACTTAAATCTAAAATCATATACTGTACATTGGTACTTACCAAATTTACAACTTGCATTGTTTTTCCTGTCTGTTCATCAGTAACGGCCTGTGGTTTTATTATTAGTTCTTTTTCCCGTTTAACACGAGTCAGTTCTCTACGACTTCTGGTAAACTGATTTCCAGGATCAGGAGTTAAACTAGATCTTTCAACGTATGGTCTGCGGTCCCAACTATCTTGCCAGCTGCTTTTATAAACTTTTTTTGTGTAAACAGTAGTAGTTCCAGTTACAGGATCTACCTCTACACGGGTGTATGTACCATTTTCATCTGGTTGCATGTTATCAAAATCACTTGTTGGCAAGCCAAAACCACCAGATCTGTGTCCAAAGGAATTATTACTTCTATGAGGGGATGAAAGGTGTCCAGCCCCTTGACCTTGGTTATGCTCTCCTCTATCTGTATTCAAATCCAGTTCAGTTGTTCTCAAGTTTGTATGACTTGTCACTGTTGAGTCTTTTCTACTACCATCTTCATCTCCATTTGACCTCCAATAGGTACTGGAATGATGTCTATCAGTTCCTACTCTATGACTTTTAGTACGTCTTGAAGCCTCATGAGTTTGACTATACTTAAGTGTACCCTCTTGACTGAATCTATCATCATCTCTTCCATAGCCATCTGTATGAGGCCCATCCAGTGTTCTGTCATTCCAGTCAAAACGTCTAGTTCCAGTTCCATCAGCAAATCCACCCGATGAGCTTCTCCCATATTCATCAACTTGTCCTTCCCTACTTGTAGTTGTTCCTCCACTGGCATATGAATTTACTCTTCTAAAATCATGAGTCCCTGAAGATCCTTCCCCACCTGAATGACTTCTATGCCCACCTAGTGAGACACCACTTCTACTGTAATCTCTACTTGTTCCTGAACCTTCGTATGTTCTGTATTGGTCTTCCCCATCGTGTGTTCTGATGGTTTCACCCCTATGTTCACTTTTTATCCTGTGTGTGGTAAATCCTGCTCCTGAATGCTCTTCACCAGTGATGCCTCCTGGATATGTCCTTGATACTTCTGGATAATCTTCCCTAGTCACCCCTGAATGGCTTCTATGCCCACCTACTGAGACACCACTTCTACTGTAATCTCTACTTGTTCCTGAACCCTCGTAAGTTCTGTACTGGTCTTCTCCACCATGTGTTCTGAAGGTTTCACCCCTATGCTCACTTTCTATCCTACGTGTAGTAAATCCTGCTCTTGAATGCTCTTCACCAGCAATGCCTCCTGGATATGTCCTTGATACTTCTGGATAATCTTCCCTAGTCATCCCTTCTCTACCATATGTGCTGTAACCTCTTGATCTGCTTCCAAAATGAGCATGTTTTTCTGTTTCATTTCTAACTATAGAAGTATCCCCTGAATGGGTTTTTACCACTGTTCTGTCTCCTTCAAGTGAGCTAAAGCCTCCTTGTGCACCACCTGAATCAACTCCGGAAGCAGCATCACCTCCGGCCACTGAATGTAAGTCTTCCCAGGCTCCTTCCTCTGGGTGAGTTCTGGCTCTTGTTTCCCCTCTACCAAGTGTATCTGTGCCTGAATGAGTTCTAAAAGTTTCTTTCCTTATTGTGGTTCTTTGCTTATGAATTCCATCCTCTGTCCTCCAACCGTATCTATCTCTGTCAAAGCCACTAAGTGAACCAGATCCTTCTTGTATATCATCAGTAGCAATACCATGACTGAATTCTCTTTGACCTGACTTATGTGTATAAACTCCCTCATTATGATCTGTTCTTCCATGAATATTGGCTGTGTCTACAGATATTTCATCATGACCTCGGTGAAACCCGCCATCCTGATTCCATTTCCCACCAGGTATATCCCCAAAAGAACCCTCTTTGACTGTCTCTTTCCTACTTTCATGGTGACTTTCTCTCACAGTTGTCATTCCGTCTGGGGAAGTTCTTGTTGAGAAGCGAGATTCTTCATGGTGACTAACAATATCGCCATCTTCATCATCTGAGTCAGTATCTAACTCATTCAGTCCCAAATCTCTATCATCAAACTTAGTTCTATGTTCAGTAGTATAAACTCTTCGGCTTACTCTACTATGAGCTCTCCCATGCATTCTGCCAGATTCGATACCGTAACCACTACCATCTTCATCATCCACAGGCCCCGTTTCACTATGACCAGAAAAGGAAACCCTTGATGTGGATGAACTAGAGCTGGAAGATCCATGTGATGTTTTGTCTGCAGACACTGAAACATCTTTTGTAGAAGACTTTGTTGTTTGCTTCTTAACAGTTGTACTAGTGGTAACTTTCTTATGTGTGGTAGTCTTTGTAATTTTTACACCTCCTGTTGTTGTTTCTAAATCTGATTCTGATGATGTTCGTGATGTGTCAGAAGTTTTACCACCTGGATGTGGTAAGCCTGTTGTCTCTTGTTCTCCTTCAACTTCAAGACCAGTGAAAAATTCACTTTCTGAGAGTGGATGACGACGTAAAATCAAAGGGTTTACATAACTTGGATCAATTTCACATTCACCAATACCTGAAATATTGAAAGAATTAATGTAGCTTAATTCTGCTGTGATAAGATCAGCATACATAAAATACAAATTACTCCTTTTATAAGATAGCTTAATAAAGTAAAAGGAATTATTTCTTGTAATATTCAATTACTGAAGACAGGCATTAGTTACATAAAATGTGGGAACTGTTTCAAAATAATAAAATGGTAAATATGCAATAAAATCATACACTGTGCAAAATGTTGATTAAATGCTCTACATTGTACATGTAATAATATTTTAAAGCAGTTTCAGTGTTTCTTAAAATACACCATATTTGACCAAAGGTTTTATATTGGTAAAATGCTTCAAGAGGGGTATTATCTCACAGTTACTCATTCACCTATTCGTCTGCTAATAGGTATAAGCACCTATGATGGAAGGTTTATATCAGAAGAAAAGTTATTACTAAAAAAAAAGTAAAAGAAAAGAACAGACCAGGTGTAAAATTACTACTCATTTAAAGTATAAGTAGAAAGTTAAAAAAAAGAAAAATAAAGAAAAAGATTACCATATCAAGCTGGGGGAAATGAATTAATTATACAAAAGAAGTAATGTGATAATGAATTTACCAGAATAAAGGTACTAAGAAGCAAGGTCTGAACACAATTCTGGGGACTAAGACTGCAGATGTTAAACTTACACAAAATACACAGATCCACTGGCAGGGGTGCTACAGGACTTGATGCATATTCAAACAGGCAGAGGCCATAACTGTTTTTTTTCTTTGAGATTGAGTTTGGAGATTGTGCTACTGCAGGTTAGGCTACAGTTAAGTATCTAATGGTTTTGTCTTGAAACCATCAACAAACTTATCTCTAGGGAAATTCTGATGAATGAAACCAAATAGGCAGAAGGGTGAGCTCCCTTAATGCATATTTATGCATGCTAGCCTACCTTTGGACAAATTTTGACTGAAATTCCTTCAATGTGTAACATGCACATCTTTGTATGATGGCTGACCTTTATACAAAATGTAAGTGAAATCCCTTTGGCAATAGGAGTGGTACAGTAAATGGGGCCACTATTTGTAGTATGGTCATGGAGAAGGTCATTACCCTTGGCAACATCCGAGAGGATTTCATTATTAATGTATGCATGCCTAATATTAAAGGGTATGACTAAGGGCAAGTTGTGCATGGACAGACAATCTTTTATTCATGTATACAGTATGTACTATAATGGTCTATTTTTATATCAGATTTGACTGAAATAACTTCATCTTTCAATGTCATTGTAATTATGATAAAAACACTTATGGACACGGGAAAATACTGATTGCAGTAGTTATCTATGAATTAAACAGGCCAGAACTACATAATTGTACCCAAAGGCAATGAGTAAATGACAGCAGTACTTAGTCTATTAAGCATACAATGACCTGTCAATAAACCACTTATATTTTTCCAAGCAAATTTGTTAGTTGGAAAAGGCCCTACAGGCTGCTGTCATTAACTCGTCACCTCCAAGTGTAAAATGTAACTATCCCTGGTTTTATTTTTTATTGTTTTCTACTGAAAATGTTTTATCCTTGACTACTTTGAACAAACTAGTTTGATTTTTTGGGAACATATCTAAGAAAATTATTTCAACATGGTCACTTTGGTCTGCAAACATTACAAGTTAACTAAGTTTTATATTTTGCATAACCAAATCAGCATCTCCTAAACTTGAGAAGACATGATTTCTTGAAACTGTACAATATACTCTATTCCTTGAACTTTTTGTGTGTGTGTGTGTGTGTTGATGGTCTACAGACCCAGTTTGACTGAAATCTCTTCAACCGTGTAGAAGTCGCAGTAAGGTATTTCATGATAACTACACTGATGAACATACATATGGAAAAATTGATTGTCAGGTGATCTGCCTTCATGCGCATTTAAATATGATGGTCTACTTTGGTGTTAAAGCTGACCAAAATCTCTTCAACCACACAGGGTGAGGTGTTATGACAAGTGACATACACTGAGGGTTAGACAGACATATGGATGATCCTTCTAGCACTTCTATACAAAGTGGTTGACCTTTGACCCAGTGTGACTGAAATTTCATCAATAGTGTAGGAAGAGTTGCCATGACAAAGCAAGTGTGACAGACACACAAGCAGACAATGTCCATGTGATAATCAAGATTTATCTGAAAGCCTTTCAACTGTGTAGCAGAGTTACAATGAAAAGATGTATGGCAGATGCACTCACGGACATTCTCCATTAGAGCCAACTTATTAACAATTTGAATGAAAACCCTTCAGAAATGTAGTAAGTTATAATGATTGGCAGAGGGGCAGAAAAACTTCCTTTAAGAATACTAAACAAGTTTCACTGAAATCATTAAAACCATGCATAAAGATTTGCTATGACAAACTAGGTATAACAGACACATTAATGGATGATTTGCACATCTATGTATGGTCTACCCTTGACTAAGTTTGACAGAAACCCCTACACCAAGTTTTGAAGAATTGTACTGACAATGTTAATGTGACAAACACAAAGAAGTCGCAGACTCTCCTTTAATGCACAACTATATGTAATGATCTAATTTTTACCCCAAGACCAAAATCCCTAAAACTGGCATAAGCAGTGAAAAAACACAAACAGATGGATGGATAAACAGGTACTTGCAAATTTAAGAAAATTATAATACTTTGGACTTTGTCAATAGGGAATGTATGGTATATTACAATAAGGACATGCACAACTTTTTACTCATTCATATTTCTTATCCAATGAAAAAAAATTTCCAAGCTCTAAAGCCATTTGTATTTGCATGGGCTAGAAATGTAGAGAAACATTAAAAATGTTCACTAGGCCATAAATCTAAAAAATGTAGCCAGAATGCATCAATGACTTCACTGGATTTACTACAAGGTATAACAGAGAAATAATGAAAGAAATTGGGACTATGGCAAATTAGGCGAGTGGGAAGGAGTTCACAGCAAGTAACATGATGGAGCAACAAAAATATAGGTGCTATATCTGATGAAGAGAAAAATGCGGTACCATAAAACAAGTCCGAGATAAATTATTTTGCAGAGAGAGTAATGTAAGTTGACTGCTGTAATGGACTACTTTCATATGAACCCAATGATAAGTCTTGATAAGGAAATAGCAAAAAAAGAAATTGAACATTATAAATCAATATTCAAATACATGAAAAGGCAAAAAGATCAAACAAATCACAGTAAATTTCCAAAATGTCAAACCAAGAATCCCCAGCCTCTATTTCCACTCCTTTCATCATAAGAGGCTCCATGGCCAGCTACACCTCCGCTTCCTACCCTTCGTACAAAACACACTGATGCAGAACCTCAAGACCCACCTTCCTTTCCTTATTGGAACAATCGACAGTAATACAGCACAGTTAATAAACAACTGTCTGTTGTGTATGTCTTCATGTGTACATGTATTATATTTATGGTGACAAGAGCTGCATTAATGCATTTCTGTTGAATCATCATTTTTTTCATTATCATCAATGTTCCATCCTGCAGAATCAGTGTGAAAGACTTGAGGAAATTGTATATGTAGTATTAGCATATCCTCAGTGCATTAGGTTTATGGAACTTTTGAAGATAAAAAATGTTTTTTCAGCTGGCATTGCTTTATAATTTAATAAATAATTTATGGGATACAAAATATGCTATGTATACTGTGGTATCATAGTAGTATACAGATACAGTGAATCTCTCTCTCTCTCTCTCTCTCTCTCTCTCCTCTCCTCCTCTCTCTTCTCTCCTCTCTCGCTCTCTCTCTCTCTCTCTCTCTCTCTCTCTCTCTCTCTCTCTCTCTCTCACCCAACACTGTTGATACTATGTATTGTAATGACTGTGCTGTAAATAATTTGGTAAGTATAACCAACTACTAATGTTGAATACTAACAAGATTTGTCAACAATCCACTGTACAGTATAAGGATATTAACATTTGGTAATAAAGAAAAAGGTTTTCCCAGATTTGAATGAAGCTGGTGCCAATAAGATGAGGGACAATACTATATTATTACTGAATACTTAGAAGATAGTTGAATATTTTCAGTATTTGAATTCACAAGTAACATTTAAAAACTCAGCTACTATTTACCATCAACAGTTGGTACTTCTGTCATATAAAGAAGCCATTTTCCTTGCTCTTTGTTGTTTTCTACTTGATGTGGCCATAATACTTCCACCTGCAATTGATTTACTCTCCAAGGTCCCCGGTTATCTATAACATATTTGTGAGTCAGTTCCATTCCTACTTGGTCCATATGCTTAATTGCTGATTCTCCTACAACTTCTCCTCCATAGAATGCTTGCTCTGGTGCCACAAACCTATACAAAAATAATTATATACAAATTAAAATCCCAATATAGTGAATATAGTACATCAAATTCATAAAATGTGGTTAATGATCAGGAAATTAAAATAAGAACATATTCCAACTAAAATATCACGGGGTTAATAAAATAGATGAACCAGTGAGAAAGAACAGTTCACAAATACAGTATCTGAAAAAGTAATATTAAACTATTTTTGTAAATCTTCAATCAGGTATACATGCTCACTGAATTTATAAGTGCTTTTGAACTTATAATACATGAGGCTACAGATAAAACTAATTTGCAAATTGCACAGATTAAAAATTATTTTTACAATCAACTTGATAGTAATAAAGAGCTTAAAAAAGAGGAATGAATAACAAAGGTATTACCAAACATCTTTGATATATAGCATACCCAATAATAGAAATCTCAGCCTTTTTAATGACTTCAACATGAAACTTCAATGGTTCTTGAGCATTCTCTTCTCTTGAGGAAGAATTTACTGCCACAGCAAATTCAATGTACTTTGAGTCAAATGGATATCCTGATTCTTTGAAACTAAGCACTAAAGGTCCTGACGTGCTTACAAGAGGATTTCCAATTGAACACTGCACTAGTGTTTTAGATGCTGAAGAGCACTGATGAGATCCAGTCTGCAAAGATAACCATGACTGCTGAAGAAATAGCATCATTGCAATATGCAGTAAGAAAAATATTTCATAAAAGTTTGCACAATACTTGGCTATGTAATTCTATTGTCTAAAGATATCAAAAACCTTTTACCTGTGATTCCTTCAGATCAAATGCAAGAGCTGGATGATGAGTAACAAAGAGACTTGATTGGTAAGCAGGTTCACCAGTATTTGTCACTTCAACATGAAGTGATACAGTGTCTTGCTCACCAAGTCGTAAAATGTAATGAGAATACTGTTCGTGTCTCTGTAAATCAAGTCTTCCTTTCACATCAAGGTCACTGACACATATATCGTCATCACCACAATCCTTGGCAAAAGTTCCATCGAAATACCTGAAATTTAGTTTTAATAATTTTTTTAAATACAGCAATTATCAGGCTATCGTTTAATCAAGAATGAACCAAAGTTTACATAATGTACATCAGTATTAACCCTCTTACGCCGGAGCCCTTAAAACCATAACGTCTCCCCTATGCCGAGGCGGGTTTGGAGTGAGCGCGGAAGCGGAAATAATAATTTTTTTTTTAAATCACAGCTCGCTTAGTTTTCAAGATTAAGAGTTCATTTTTGGCTCCTTATTTTGACATTGCCTGAAGTTTAGTATGCAACCATCAGAAATGAAAAAAAATATCATTATCATATATAAATAATCCGATATATGGTAGTGACAAGAAAAAAATTCATACATAATTGTATTCAAATCAAGCTGTGCGAAAAACAGTTAAAGCTAACGAGTTACTTTTTTATTGGTGTATTGTACACTAAATTGCGATCATTTTGATATATAACACATTGTAAAATGATCAAAGCAACACAGAACAAATATTATCACAAAATGATGCATGAATTCGAACCGCACGGACGTAAAAAAATGTTTTTTTTCAAAAATTCACCATAAATCTAAATATTGTTCTAGAGACTTCCAATTTGTTTCAAATTGAAGACAAATGATTGAATATTAGGATACTGTAAGAGTTTTAGCTTAGAATTGCAGTTTTCAACCATTTCAGACGAGTTAAAGTTGACCGAATGTCGAAATTTTTATATATTTTTTTATATGCAAATTTTGCAAAAATAAGAAAAGCTACAACCTTCAAATATTTTTGTTTGTATTCTTCATGAATTTACGCACATTTTCATATATGAAACTCTATAAAACGCCTAATATGAAAAGGAGCAAATATTAGGAGAATGCGACGTACACATTTTGGAGATTTGCGGCCGCGAATCAGCGCGCAGAGGGATAGAAAGTTTTTTTTTTAAATTCACCATAAATCTAAATATTGTGCTAGACACTTCGAATTTGTTTCAAAATGAAGATAAATGACTGTATATTACTAGATTGTAAGAGTTTTAGCTTACAATTGCATTTTTTGACTATTTCGGTAGAGTCAAAGTTGACCGAACGTGGTTTTTTTTCTATTTATCGTGATTTATATGCAAATATTCCGAAAAAGAGAAAAGCTACAACCTTCAATCATTTTTAGTTTTATTCTAAATGAAATTGCGCACATTTTCATATATAAAACTTTATGTAACGGCTAATTTAAAATGGTGCAAACATTAGGACAATCGCACGAAAAAAATTTATCAGAAGAGTTACCGCGCGGACGTAAGGAAAAAGTTTTTTCATAAATTCACCATAAATCGAAATATTGAGATAGAGACTTCCAATTCGTTGCAAAATGAAGGTAAATGATTGAATATTACTAGAATATAAGTGTTTTAGCTTACAATTGCGTTTTTCGACCATTTCGGTAAAGTCAAAGTTGACCTAAGGTTGAAATTTTTGCACTTATAGTTATTTATATGAAAATTTTTCAAAACTGATAAAAGCTACAACCATGGGTTGTTTTTAGTTGTATTGTGCATGAAATTGCGCACATTTCCATATATAAAACTTTATGTAACGGCAAATTTAAAATGGTGCAAACATTAGGACAATCACACACAAAAAATTTATCAGAAGAGTTACCGCGCGGACGTAAGGAAAAAGTTTTTTCATAAATTCACCATAAATTGAAATATTGTGCTTGAGACGTCCAATTTGTTGCAATATGAAGGCAAATGATTGAATATTACTAGAATATAAGAGTTTTGGCTTACAATTGCGTTTTTCTACCATTTCGGTAGAGTCAAAGTTGACCGAAGGTTGAAATTTTGGCACTTATCGTTATTTATATGAAAATATTTCAAAACTGATAAAAGCTACAATCATGAGTATATTTTTTTTTTGTATTCTACATGAAATTGCGCACATTTTCATATATAATACTTCATGTAACGGATAATTTAAAACTGCAAAAATTATGACAAAGTGACAAAATAAATTTTGAGATGTGTCACTAATACTTTTTAGTCTGATAAGAAAGAAATTTGCACTTGCGCGCCTGCGTAACGATTGTAAACAAAACAACGCCTTGATCCGTGAACTCCCAGCATCCCCCAAGGCACGTGATTCAAAAGTTTTCGGCTGGTAGGCCTATAAGTATTTTTCAGCGAATTTAAAAAAAAACTTTTTTGAGTCGACGTATAATACGTCCAATCGGCATACGGGAGACATTTTGACTCGACGTTTAATACGTCCAATCAGCGTAAGAGGGTTAAAATGCTATAAAGTCAATACTGTACTGTATATGAAAACACTTGCTGCTAAGAAATTTTTAAAATACCCGCTCCCTTTAGCATGATTCCTTTTTATTTAAAATTATTATTAGTAAATAATTTTTATTTCTTAATACAAAGACTGATGTCAGTACTGTTGGATAGTAAAATGAAAGCTTAAGTCATATTAGTATTGCAGCTTTCAAGCTAACTAAACAGTACGTACTGACTATGATGCTTGTGGTAATATTCCTTACTATGGCTCTGGAGTAATTTAATATTTTTAAGGTTCAACTATCCAAAAATAATGAAATAAAAAATCAACCTGCTTCACTTACACAAACAATAGATTTACTTATAAACTAGAAGTACATTTTACCAGGCCTAATTAGGTCTGACCTAGTCCAGAATTCATTCAGATCTTAATTAGTATATGTTGACTGGTGAGTGTGGGGCTTGTCTCCAAGATAAGTAACTTATTGCCTTTCTTTAGGAGTTTTACTACCCAAGGATCTGCTTCTATCTGATCCCTGTGGTTCCAGAATTCCTTGATGTAATCCCCAGTGATAATGGACAGTAGCATTGTTAGCAGAGTTACTCATCAACCCCTCCCAGGGAAAGGAGAATTTTGGAAAGTCCTTCAGCCTCTACCTTAATGAAAAGGTCCACAGTGTCTTTTAGATACAGTCTGCTTGTTCAGCATTACCATATAAGGTCCCTGGCTGGGCTTCTATGAAACTGAGTACATATGTACTGTCTCCATCTAAAGGATTAACCATACAGTGATATAAAATTTCCCTGGAGACTTTGAAAAACAAGTCTTTTGAACTCCCCAAGGATCTCATGGCAACCCACAAAGTGGCTGTATCTATAACCTTTCTGTGATCTTTCACTTAGTTTGGGGAACAAAAAAACTGGCCCATGATACCCAAGGCATAAAAAAGGTTAAGAGACTTGTTATATACTGTACACATCTCTGTCTGAGAGCAAAGTTAACCAGTGAACATAAGATTGCATTTATATTTACCCATGACTAGTATCTCCTAAAAAAAAAATCTTACTAGAATAATGAAGAAGCTGGATCACTATAGTCTTCACAAGTGAAGATGTGGCACTTCTGCAAGAGGGGCACATGATTGGCTGATGATCATTTCCAATATCATTGGCTTATTGTGATAACCATTTCTCCAGGTGCACATGTGTCACCAGTGCCTTGTATATGTTTTGATGCTTATAATAGGACTGACCTTGTGCACTGAAATAACAGTATACTATCCTCAAAGTATAATGTGGGTGTCATATAATTTGATCTTCTGTAACACAGACCATGATACACATATCTCACCTTAATGCTTCCTGCTGGTTTAGGATAGGATAATCATCAATGTCTGGAACAGCATCCCCTTCATTGACGGGTCGTGGTTCTCGCTGCACTATTTCGTAAGAAAGCTTGAATTTCAGAGGCTGAAGTATATTCCTTGGGCCATCCTAAAGATAATATGAGAAGTAAACAGACTTAAGTACAGATGATAATCATAAAATCCTATACAAAATTACAATCTAACAATACCCTGCTAGAGTCATTGGGAAAGAAAAGAATTACAAGTCCATTCTATGTATGAATTCCTAATATGTAGAATTCTTAATATGTTGTGGTAGGCTTAGAGTTATGAAATGAGTTGCATTATGCAAAGAATGTCCACATTAATTAAATCCATCTACAAAAGTTATTTTTTAATCATCCAACACTGAAAGGCAATTCCTCTGTACTAAGACCATACCATTATTTTGTATTTATGTAGTACAGTAGTAATAATAATAATAATATTAATAAAAATAATAATACAGGTACCCAATCCTTCATCCAAAATCATTGGGGCCATATGTGTTTCAGTATTTTAAATTTTCCAGATTTCCGAACTGTGGGGTCAGGAGGATAATCAAACATCACTGCAGCAAAAACATTTTCTTTTTCCTTTTTAAGTTTTTTCATTATAGTTTCTTATGATTTATATTAGTATATATACTGTTGAATGAATGTGAGATAATTAAGACCATCAATAGTAATATAGTGGGACAATTAAGACCATGTTAACTAACACATTATTTTCAACAAAACCATAAAGTAAAAATAAAATTTTTATGAAAAAATAATGTTTTTATATATACTTGCCAAGTATGTAATTACATTGCTCACAGTTTCATTTGCGGGCAGCTTAAAAATGTTGAAAATCTCGATAGCTCTAATGTTGGAGTAGGTACTAACCCCGCCCTTCTGGGGTAAGAGGGGAACAAGTTCAGCTAGGAGTTAAATTGTTTTCGCCCTTTTCCCATATACAGGGAGGAGGGAGGGCTCTGATTTGTAATTACTTGGTAAGTATACATATATATATAGAGAGAGAGAGATATATAGAGAGATATAGATATATAGATAGATATAATATATATAGATTTAATCTTGGACCGCATTTTACATGTAAAATGGCTAATCCGTTCCAACCCCTCCAAAAACACCCCGGTAAATTTCATAATAAAGCTAAATTGACCTATAAACAATGAAATACTACAACAATTAGGACCATCCAATACCTAACTTAATACGTACTGTAATATACCTGTAAATAAAGTGTATTAGTGTGCATGGTATACAAGAAATAGTGTACGTACATAGGTACGTATGTAGTAAAATGTGGAAGCGTACCTTTCGAGTGAGGCTATCTCCGAAAGTGGCGACAGAGGAGGACAAACGGAAGCTACGTAAGTACACTTAACTTTACGAAACACATAAAAAATGTAAGGAAAACATACATAAACTAAACTTTATGAAACACATTAACAAAACTGTAACACTTAACTTTACAAAAAACTAAAATTAAAAAAAAAAATTTTCGTTACAAAATTCCAACTTCTTCACCACTTTCAACTTTCTGTTTAGTAGTATCACTTGGTTCTTCCTTTTTGCTTACTACTCCTACTAAAGGCCTCTTTAAAAAATAACTATCCAAGGAAGATTGCTTCTGCCTACTTTTAACAATGTTCCTGAAACGACTCGGGCAAACGTCATCGAACTGTGCAAGCATACAACCTGTGTAAGCCTTTTCGTTGTGTGTCTTTTCTATGAATGATTGCACCTTTTGAAAAGCAGTTAGAGCATCCTTAATTTCTTCCGTTGTCATAGAGTCCTCGTCCTCCTCCTCGCCGCTGCTAGAGAACTCCTCTTGAACGACGTTATGTTGCATGGCCTCCAACTCCTTCAGGTCATCCGTCGTAAGCTCCTCTTGGTGCTCCTCGAGAGGGTCATTGATGTCGTCCTCGTCGACGACCAGCCCCATGGACTTGCCGGTGCAACGATCTCGTCAAGATCTGGTTGCGAAACAGTTTCAGGATCGTCAACTGTTTCTGAATCTGCGGCACCAGCTTCGCCCACGTTGAATCCCTCGAAGTCTCGGGCGGATACGGCATCAGGCCAGAGTTTCCTCCACGAGGAATTCAAGGTTTGCCTCCAAACCTCCTGCCAAGCTTGGTCGATGAGTCGGATGCATATCACGATATCGAAATGCTCCTTCCAAAATTCACGCAAGGTGAGGTTTGTGGTATCAGTGATGTTGAAACATCTCTTGAAAAGATGTTTCGTATACAGCTTCTTAAAGTTTGATATCACTTGCTGGTCCATGGGCTGGAGGAGAGGGGTGGTGTTAGGCGGAAGATAAAAGAACCTTGATGAAGGAATACTCCGCTACGATATCTTCCTCGAGGCCAGGAGGGTGAGCAGGGCCATTGTCCAACACCAGCAGGCATTTCAGAGGGAGGCGCTTCTCTTCCAAGAATTTTTTCACTGTCGGGCCGAAACAGATTTACCCACTCGGTGAACAAAAGCCTCGTTACCCAGGCTTTTGCATTAGCCCTCCACATCACTGGAAGCTTCTCCTTAAGCATTTTGTGGGCTCGAGGAATGATAGACAAGTAGGGGCTTCACCTTGCAATCCCCACTGGCGTTCGAACAAAGTGCGAGCGTAAGCCTGTCTTTCAAAGGCTTATGCCTGGGTAGCTTCTTCTCTTCCTCCATGATTTACGTCCAAAAAAGGCCAGTCTCATCACAGTTGAAGACTTGCTGAGAACTGTAGCCTTCCTTGATCATCATCTTGTCAAACGTCTTTTTAAATGCTTCGGCCGCTTTCGTGTCCGAGCTGGCCGCCTCCCCATGCCGCACCACCGAATGGATGCCAGTCCGTTTAAGGAATTTCTCAAACCACCCATGCGAAGCCTTGAAGTCTGGGGTTGGCGTTGATGTCCCTTCTCCTCCGTCGTCTTCGGCCTGAGCAATCAAATCGCCGAAAATAGCACTGGCCTTGTGGGAGATTGCAGTCTCCATTATCGTATCGCCAGCGATTTCTTTGTCTTTTATCCAGACAAGAAGAAGCCTTTCCATTTCATCGTGCACATGGGTCCTCTTGCTGGACAAAATAGTAACGCCCTTGGAAGGTGTAGCTGCTTTGATGGCATCCTTCTGCTTAAGGATGGTGCCTATTGTAGACGGATTTCGGCCGTATTCCTTGGCGATCACACTCAATCGCACACCAGCTTCATACTTCTTGATAATCTCCATCTTCGTTTCTTGGGACCCATGACTACGTATACGTATACTGTACGTAATTATGTTATGTAGTACGTATATGTATGTAGTAAAGTTCTCACACAACACGATAAAGTATACTACAACGAAATCACTAACGAATTTACGTTAATAAACGAAATCATTAGAACGAACAAAAACCATGTGCGTACGATACAGATGATGCTGTGCAGTGCCCGAAGAAGCATGCTGCTACGTAGATGCATGATGGGAGGGATGCTGACCAATGGGAGAGAAGGATCTCATGGGAGAGCGGGAGGATGGTCGCGAGTCTACTCAGTTGGCGGCGCGCGAGTTTCAAAATTGTTATCGGTGGTCCGGGCGAATCTCGGACTTTACAGCAACAACCTTTCGTATCTTCAGCAATTTTCGTATGTAGAGCCGTAAAATTTTTCGTATTTGTTTTCGTATCTCAAGTTTTTTGTAAGTTTAGCCTTTCGTATCTCGAGGTACCACTGTACTACTATAAAAATGTAACTTACCAAGTAATTTACATTGCTGAATCCCAAATTGACCTGCAGGTGGGATATGGCTAGTTTCTACTTGAAACATACCAATGATATTGCCAATGATAATGCCTTGGAGAACAGAAAATAATAGCATTGAAACAGTGCTTGTTGTTCTTTATCTGATAAGAGAGCTGCTGCAGGTAGATACTACCTCTGGTCTTATCTGTATGTAGGGTGAGCCTAGTTGGCCAGATTCACCTCTACAACAGTGGGGCTTTGAAGCTCTGGGCATAGACTGACTAAATAATGACCAGACAAAACAACATAAATCACCTACACTGCAACAATATAAAACCACCACTGAACCATTAAAAATAAGAATGGATGGCACTCCAAGCACTAAGTGCTCCTAGGCTCCCCTTGAACTCAACACCTGATATCAAGGTGAAGACATGAAAAGATAGGGAGAACGGCTTCCTATGGTCCCTCACCCAACACCCTGCCAGCTATGGATAACAGTGCTAAAACACTATAATTATTGAATAACAGTTCTATGTCTTTCAGATAATGAGTCACTAAAAATGATCTAACGACATAGCAACTGATCTGATTTCGTGAGCTTTAGCTCTTACTGACATTGAGCCCTCCACTCCAACCTACGCATGGGCTTCACTGATCAGTTCTTTAAGAAAAAATGTTAGTCCATTCCCAGACATGGCACAGAACAGGTTTTTGACTGAGCACCAGATGAGATTCTAGGGACCTCAAATCCTTTTTCATTCTAACCAATAATATCTTAGTCCTCTCTCTGAACACAGTTCTCTCCTCTTCTTTTGGGCCTAATATTTCTGTCAAACTTTTGATAATAAATGAACGAGGCCAGAGCTTGATAGGATCTTCATTTTGGCCAAAATACCCAGGGTTAACAAACATACAGTATCTCTGTGTGTGAAACCCACTTTTTTTGTACATAATGATAGGATCTTAGTTGTCCTTAAATACAGGAGGAAGTCTGCAACATCCTCTACAGACGTCGAAGAAGCCGAGACGTCATGTCTTTTACACCTAATAGACCTTGTCAGAAGAGACACACTTGCACTTTGCTATTGCTTCAGAAGCAGTTCTTGAAACTCCCTTTGTCAGAGGATTTTCCTGATGGTACACAACCTGTCAGAGCCAAAGTGGACAATCCTTGGTGGAAGCGGTTGAAAAGGGGCTGTTTGAGCAGACTTACTCTGTGGTAAAGGCCTCGGAAGGTCTCTCGCTAACAATAGGTCTGGAAACCATTCCTGTCAGAATGGGGCCTACCAAGGTCCTTATGAGATTTGAGTAACTCTTGAAATTGTTGATCACCTCTCATATCATTCAGAATGATGGAATCACATAGAGGTCCATGTTCAACCAGTCCCGCGACATGGCGTCCGGTGCCCAAGTAACATGGTCAGAGACTAGTGAACAAAAATTTGAAGGCAATAAATAATTTTTTTTATGTTACAAACAGATCTACAAGCGGTCTCCCTCACAGTTTCCACCTCCCTACGGCCTCCGGTATGACTGCTCCCAGAAGCAGGGGAGTACGCAAGTGACCCTTGCTCAGGAGCATTGGCTGGATGAACAGTCACCTCTTCCACTCAACTAACAATACTTATACTATTCTATTCCCTATCCAGAAGGTGCACACTGAACCTTCTAGTACACAAAATTTTTTAATCGAGGCTGGCAATGGGGTTGGGATCAGAAGTAGGGGAGCAGGTTGATTAATCAAAGGACTGAGAACAGGTGACAAAGCAGAAGCAGGCATAGAAATATTATGAACATGTACAGAATACTTCTCAGAATGTCTGATCTATTCTTACTTCTAGTGGCCAGCTTAGCACGCTTTCTTTCTGTCTAATTTTGATAAGTGAGACCTCAAATCTTCCACGTCTCCATGTCTAATTTGGCTTTGCACCATCATTGCAATTCTTGTAGATTGAAGATTCCTGTCCTCTACATTCAATGCACAAGGTATGCAAATCACACTTTTCTTGTCAGTCTGGTATTGCAGCTTTGCTACAACACCTTACACTAGTTCTACTACCACTAATGTCAGACATATTGAAAAAAAGTAATCATCTTGAAAAGTCAAATTCGGTAAGCTGTCGTAATAATTCAAGTCTATGTCCTCCAGGAAACCTGAAAGAATTTGGAAAGCTGAAAACTTATATATACTACCATATATTTCCATGTATTATAAGGTGAACTTTAGATAAGATGAGGTAAGGTAAAAAATGATGGCAAATTTTAATGACCTTATCTCATATCTGTAGTATAAGATGACGACTGCTAAATTACAAAACCATATGTTTATAGGCCAGCTTTTGGTTACCGTATATACTCGCATATCATGTGACTTTTGAAGACCGAGTTTTGAAGCTAATTTTAAGGGGGCTTGCATCATACACGAGATATAAAATTAGCATATGTAATATTCACATATTAGTATTGTAATATAAAATACAATCATAATGAATATGCATCTTTTCCTTGGATCTTTAAAAAAGTTATGCTTTACTTAACTGTACATATCCAATAATATAGTATTATGTACAGTATTCTCATGTTACTATTGTTTCATAAAATACAAACATAGCAATAATGTGCCATTTCCATTGTTTGTTTTCATAGCCATCAATTTCGGTTTAAAGATAACCATGGGGGGAAAGTTTCGTCCCATCTGCCATACACATTAAAACAACAGTTAAATAAGATTTTTCATGCCCAGTAGTTATGATTAAAATGTTTTTCTTTCCAATTTTATTTATGGTCAAGTTTGATGGCACAACAAAGTTTAGGAGGTTTCATCCGTGTTGCCGACACAATAATTAAGTCTGAACATTGTTTTCTCGGCATCAGCTACACTTTGCAACTTAAATTTAGCAGTAAATTTACTTGCTGACCTCTTCTCCATAGCGAATAAGGGTGTACAGTATACTGTACTAATGTAAAACTATATAATTTCTATTCTACCTAATATCAGTTGTAACATAAATACGATAATTATTTACTATCGTACAATGGTCGAAATGCAAGCAAAACAGCTGTAACTTCCAATTCAGTTGTCCATAGCAAAGGAGCTGTTTTTCGATCAGTTCTTTATGGCTGTATGTCTTGACTTAATGAATATAGCATTAATGCAAACACTACTTTTATCATTCTCTTTTACTTTTTCAACTTATTTAACTAGAAGATGGGATAATTATTGTACATCATTACCGTTCACATAATCCAAAATTATGTCATTTCACCAAAGTGATAAAGAATTTTTAATTAAAAATTAACAGTGTTATAATTTCTGAAAGGTTACTGCAAGATAAGTGCTGCTGTGAGCACAACCATAACTCTATGTTTACTTTTTCTCAGCTTGGATCGCATACATAAAAGCTGATTTCATTAATATTGAATTATTTCTTGAATATGCCAATAATATATATTAGTGATATTTACTATATCATAATGTGAATCTTTTCATGTATGTCAGTGGTTATTGCACCAAGGCCTAGGCTAGCTTACCTATAAACATCACTTAGAATTCAGGATTTGATTTTTTAATGGTAGTACCTATATGCTGACCTCAAATTTTTTGGAGTAACTTTTAAGATTTATAGGTCGTTTTAAATATGGAAATATTATATGGTAATAAAAGTGTAACAATTATTCACTGTATGGTACTTGAAAAGGCTTTAAAAGGCAGAGTAAATGAAACTTAGAATTATTTCATGTGTACTTAACAAACTTTTATGTCCGTCTGAATATAAGGTCAAAAGTGAAGGCTTTATTTTCATACATTTGGTCAGCACATACAGAATAAAATTTTTTCCAAATATTTATGAGTAGTGAAAAAAAACCTGATACATACCAAGAGGTAAACAATTTCCCTGTGACAATCTAAGACTCCCATGTCTTCTGGTCGTAGATTAATATCTCTGTATACAATACTAGGCTGATCACTTCTGCTATTATCAAAGCGTACCCTCGCAAGAGGACGGTCTGATATTTCTTCAATGGTGTACTTGAGCTTTAGGCCTGTTCTTGTTCCTGCATCATTATCCATTTTAAAACAAGCGTCAAAAGAAAAGCTGAAAAAACAGAAATGAAACCACTGTAAAATACATAAAAAATTTAATAATTATATTCTCATATTCCTGTATGGCATGATTAAAGATAATAACCTGACAGTACACTGTACTGTACTGTTTAGTGGAGAGAGAGTTTTAATGCCAGGGTATTAGTGGTATACGTAAAATGAAATTACCATGTTTCTTGTGCACTTATATCCTCTGTGCATCCCTTCTTTGTTGGATCAATATTTTCAAGATTCTTTGATCGAACTTCTGTATAAATATCAATAACAGGCCTAGCTCTGATAAGTAGAACACGGTCACTGCAAAATGAAGAAGTCAGAAGATCTGGATACCCATTCCCATCCAGATCCATTCCACCACTAAGCGCATATCCAAATGCATCATAAGGTATGCCTGGCATATCTTCAGCATGTATTACCTGAAAAAATTAATACATTAGCTTTCCTTATAATCATGTCTTCAGCTTTCCTTATAATCATGTCTTCATGAATACGTACTTAAAAAATACAGAACCCAGCGGTAACCTTAAGTAATATTGCTCCCCGTCCTTTCAGTTGTATAACTCATATCTGTCCAATATGCCTTTTCAGCACAGCTTATAAAAATTTTAAATAATTTTTTTTCTGCAAATTAAATTGATTTCACTTATGTATAGTTTCTAGAATGGAGGAAAGAATGCTTGAGTTGTTCTATTTGGCGAGTATCCACATTACAATAGGAAATGCCTTTGCCCACAAAGTTATACTGTTATTCACTGTCATGGCAAACTGAACAATTTCTCTCTAATAGCAGCCACATGTAATGTTCATTCTCGATGTTTTTATTCTAGTTTTCTGGTAAGTGGTGCTTATGCAATAGTAAGTGGTTGTTAATTATAAGAGAAGGTTATGAATTGTTACAAAAGGTGTAAGTTTGCTGTTTGACGGCCTACCCTGGTTAATCTACCAAAACTGAAGCTCACTTTACAAGTATAGCGTCATACAGTACAATCTGCCAAAAATGAAACTCAGTCTGCAAGCATAGCCTAGTACAATTGTTAGTTTTGTTGTTTTAGATTAAGCCAGCAACATGCCAGCACAAGCTCCTGTACTTAAGATAAAATTTGCTTCATAAGTAAGACTAAGTAGTTTTATTTGTTTAACAAGAAAATGGGATTACAGAGGAAAAAGAGGTTGGCCTAATGTTATCTGGGCTACTGAAAATGCTACTCGCATGATACATATATTATGATTGAATAATATTGAGGATGAAATTTTATGTGTAGCATGATTTGTGAAACAAGATTATACAGGAGTGTATACAGTATATTTCATTTGTTGTAGGCCAACAAAAATAAACTTATACCAAAGATTACTCTTGAAGTGGCCCCTAGAGGCATGTTCACTGCCTAACCAGATTCTGTTTAAGTAGTCAAGGGTGAAAATTGTTAATAAAAACATAAATTTACTTTAAATGACTACATTTGTACTAAGAGGAAGTAATAAGTTTGATATTAGTTGTAAAGAGTCTCGTAAATAATGGCTAAAGAAACTTGTAAGAAACAATTGTACTGGAAAAACATTGGTAGGAAAATACAGTTCAGTGAGAGAGAATATGAATTTAACCAGTTTCAATAAAGTAAAGTGACTCCAGGAATATGATTCAATAATGTTTTTGTTTGGTGTTAGAAGCAAATAGTAACTACTGTAAGGGAGAAATTATGTAGGAAAGAATTACAACTATAGTAGATTCACATCACCGGTGCATCTGATGTCTAAGCCAGTCCCTTAAGACGCTCCTGATTGAATGTTGATAAGCCAGTCACAGTGCTGGAAACTCTCTCTCTTGAGCGGTCACAGAGGCAAGATTTATGTTCCACCTCTCCTGAGAGATACGTCTTTCAAAAGTATCCCTCAGGAGAGGTGGAACATACACCCTGCCTATGTGAACTTTCAAGACCAACTGAGAGTTTCCAGCCCTGTGATTGGCTTATCAACAGCCAATCAGGAACATTGTAAGGGACTAGCCTAGACATCAGATGCACGGATGATGTGAATCTACTATACCACATTAAGCAAAATTACTTATTCAGTTTTGCAAAGGGGTTATATCACTACTTAAAAAACACCATAGTATGTACTCTATACTACTATATTAATTTTTAAGCTTTCACTGAGGAAGGAAAAAATGCTACAAGTACATCTTGTCACCACTGAAGAACATATCATTGCAATAACTTTACTCAAGGTATTCAAGAGAATTATGAGATTTACACACTGTATGGAAGCACATAAATTGATAAGCAAGATACTTATTTGAAAAATTATATACATTCAACAAAACAAAAACTCACAAGATTGACACACCTGAGAAGGCTCATTGAAAAGACCATCACGTGTTCCTAAATATATGTAGATGGCACCACGACCTTCATATGGAGCCCCAATGGCAACATCATTGAAGCCATCACGATTCAAATCTCCAAGTGAAGTCATAGAAAAACCAAATCTACTTTCTCCTGCAGCTCCTAGTTTAGTTGGAAGGAAAATTATATTTAGAAAGGAAAAATCTGGAAACATTGCAGAGTACAGTATGCATACTCTACATATAGCAAAAACAGTATTGAAACCTTTATCTTATTTCTCTAAGCCACAGATAATAACGAAACACCAGTAAAATTTTTGGCAAAAATTTTAAATTATAATGAACATTCTGTTTGCAAAACAGGAAAAACGACTTAAGGACTTAAACCACTTCCTGGCCTAACTTTACCTGGTTAATACTGACCTGATTCTCCCAAGGGAGTTGTAGTTTACCATTTTCATCTTATATTACAAATAGTTCATAAATAAGAGGAACTATTCATTAGACAAAGATTAATATGAATTTGTTAATGTCAGTTTTATTAGAATAACCATTCTAAACTTTCTAGCTCCAAAATTTGTTGTTAATAACTTTTCTTAAAACTGAAATTCATTTTATTAATTATTATTTAACCCATTCAGATTTTTATAAACTCTCTTGCCTCCTTTCTTTTCTGACATTTCACATTTTTTATGTTCTTCAACATCTTTTTAGAATAAATATTAATGAATTTATTATAAATCTCAATTCAGAGACATAAAGATACATACATGTGACACTCAGGGAAGCCTAAGCTTTAATCAAGGTGTAGAACACGGAGATACACACTCCTCTATATTGAGAACAAAGCAGTCAAAGTATGATCGGGACATTCTCCTTATCTGTACTCTTGCATTCTTGGTATTCTAACAACAATAGTAGGTGATATTTCTGGTTAATTTTGTCTGTTTGCCTAAAGCATTTGTGTATCACTGGAAAATGCCTAGATGTAGGACAGTCATGGCAATTTAAGGAAAAGGGGATACAAAAGTGAACAATGATGCTGCAGCATCACTGATGTCAGAACTAGAGTTCACAGGTAAGGCATATGAATATAAAACAGGGATACGCTGTAGTCTTTGTGTATATGAGAAAGAATCTATCCGGCTGAGTAAGAACTGGTAAGGCCACTAAAAACATGTTTATATGGATTCCATAGACTATACGTACTACATCAGGTTAAGACTGGCTGGGCTATCCTTCGTTACCCTAGACTAGGCTTGAAGGTACAGATCCATGATCCAGGATGTGATAGAAGCAATGGCTGTATGATACAACAGCAGTACATGTTTAAAATTGTGGTAAAAAAAATATCACCTAGAATTAAGAAACTGATTGGTAAAGCTAGAATAGCAAAAGGTTAAAATTAAAATTGTTTTGAAATAACTGTATTAAACAGCAGAAAATATGTGTCTGATACTATAGAAACCATATAAAATATCATAACTTGTATAAACAAATAAAAGATTTTCCAAACTAAATTTATTTTCTAATACAAACACATCAGTTTTCTAATACAAACACACCAGTTTACACATCTAATCCTGCAATCAGTAGCTCCCATAACACACACAAAAGCAGAAAAAATATTCTCATTTGGCTAAGCATCCCTTCAAGCAGCACCTCTGGTGTCAATAGTGGTAGTTAAATCATTCCCCGCTTTGTGTTATCCACACCTACTGCAAGATGCGCAGGTCTGGGATGTGGACACTTTATAATTATTATAAACACTAGCAAGCTTGTATGAAAAAATAGAGAGTTTAGTTTAGCACTTAACTACACATCATCAGTTTGCATGTATGCACTTGAATAGCTATTTGGGTGGGAAGGCCTTCCTGCTGTAAGTAAGATAATCTGAATACTGAAGGGTAATCAGATAATCAACTTGGTTACAAAATCAGGAGTTAAGAAGCATACTAGATCCTTTTAAAGAGTAGTAAAATATAAAACAAGTCATAAGTCCCTTCAGCCATGCAAAAACTCATACTATAAGTCCTTTGATTTTGGGGTAAACAGAGTATGGGTCTGGGAAAGAGGGTGAGAATAACATGGCCAGCCTGCCAGCCACACTACCACTCCTTTCACCTCCTAATACCTCACAACAATCTGAGGATGATTAAAATTTGGGAAATCCTCCTGAGATAAATGTACCCACTAAATGAGGGACAATTTTCAGTCACAATTAAATAAGAAAACTCCAATTTTCCATTATTTAATGGCATCTTGCTGCAGTCAGAGGGTAATATCAGACAAACAATCCCAGAGTATTTAATCTAGAACACCTTAAGCTAAGATATGTAAGAAGAGGCTAGTGACCGGCAATATAGACAGTGAGAAGGCATCTGTAGTACCTGTTGGATCTTCCAAAATCAGGGATTATCCATCTCACTTCCCTAGATTACACAAGTAATTGTATGTTATTAAAACTTGGATTGTGGGAAATCTATGCCCTTGAGCAGCTGACAAAATAAATCATTAACATTGGCATATAGTAAAAATCTTTTTGTTTGGGAGGCAAAATGATAGGAAGTTATAAGATCAAGACTTGAATCATGGATGCAAATGATCTCTTAGGTGCCAACACAATCTAAAGTTTCTAGATCACTTATCCAAGTATACCTATTAACTGGTCCCAATGTTTCTACCCATGAATGCGAAAGACATCTAGACATCAACAGAATCCGGTGCTCCATGAGGTCACGTATTCAAGAACTGACCTGACCCTGTCTTTGCTAACTTCGCTAATGGGACGAGAAGCAATATTTTTAATGTGGCCTGGTCAATGGCTGTTGTACCCATGGCCTGTAGAGATGGAGCTGGACAGTAACATCTTCGGAATGTTTGTAGGAAAAATTGACAGTCTCCCTAGATCAATCAATTCCTTAATTAGGTCAAGGTGTCAAGACCAATGACACTGACCCTAGTGACCAAACTTGCCTGTCATACATCCAACATCCTGTAATGTGTCATGTTGACCACTGCGCTGGGTGTGCTACTGCAAACCCATGCACCTGCACTGTCAATCAAGGAGACAATATGACACTAGCATAGTTTTGACATCTTAAACAGCTCCCAGCAAATGAGGCCAAATTCATTGACACCTGAGCCAGACAAATTCAGTCTTGTGGAATACTGAAGCACATAATTTTTAACTGAATCTTCAGAAAAAGAGGATTTATCTAAAGCGCAAGGTGTGAATCCTTATAGTATAAGGCTTGGGATTTTGTAATAAAAGTAAAAGAGGCACTACCGCCAGCACAAAATCTCCCATCTGACTCTACATCAGGGGATAATGACATTTAAGGCTCATTATAATCAATACTCTAAGGAGGGAATTATTTAGGTTGTGGAAGATAATCTCACTAAAGAAAAGGTTGTGAAGATGTGGAAACTATGCAACTCTAAAAAGTCATTGAAAGTGTCAACGACTTTTAATGGTTGTGCCACACAGCATACCAAAGAAATAATGAAAAACTCACAACTACAGCTAAAAAAGATGAGTAGGGAAGGGTTGCAAGAAATGGATCTTTGGGAAATTCAAGATTCAACCGATACCATCTTAACTGGTCTAATGGATATTACGTGATGGAACTAACTCAAACAGATGCTAAACCAGAGGAAGAAATACAAACTGTGCCAAAAAACTAGTTTACATTAGAAAATATTGCAGGATTGTTTCAGTTCTAGCTGATGATACCTGTCATGAAAGGGAATCACAGAAGCAACATTACCATGTATATAAATTTTTAAGGAAATTAAGAGAGAAAATAAATTAAATTACTACAATATCTTTTCCAAAGGGACAAAGCCAGAATCGCAGCCTCACCTACTACCCTTTCCACCCCAATTATCAGAAGACATCTCGCCCTCCTCCTACCCTTCCTCATATGGAAAGTACCGAGGAAGGTAATGAAGATTCCGATGATCCATCTTTACTTGTGGAATCAACAATTATAATGCTGTACAGTTTTTATTAAGATGTGTGTTTTGTGTGTATGTATTCCTGCCAAAGAGTAATAAATGCACAGTATGAACTGCATTAGTACAAAGATTGTGTTGCATCATCATTTTTAATATCATCATTCAATATCATCAAGGTATTGTCTAAGACTTAAGTGACCAGCCTGAAAAGAAGCTTTATTGGGCTCGGAGGTCTGGATAAACTAATCCTTTATAATAATGATAATAAGACTTAAGTGGAAATGGTTTATGTATTAGTATATCCTTACAGAAGGCTATGCATAAGGTTAGTCGTATTTTAAGATGTTTTCGTGATGTTTTCTCAAATGATATTACTTTAAATGAAATTAGTAATTTATATACGGTATAAAAAATAAACTAAATACGTACATGTATCTGGTGTCAGAATAACTATTGCAGTAGTACATGTATTTTCTCATGCTCTCTCTGACCCTATACTGCTAATACTCTAATATACTGTACTGCATGTAAAAGAAACCAGTGTATTGTTATGTACTGCATTGTATAATTTGGTAAATACTGTAAAAGTAAACTGTTTATGTTACATATCAGTAAGGTTTATAGCCAAAAATATGAAGAGAGTATTAGCAAAAAATACGAATGGACTATAGAGTTTAGGCCGAAGGCCAAGCACTGGGACCTATGAGGTCATTCTGCGCTGAAAAGTAAATGTGATTTGATAGGTTTGAAATGTGTAACAGGAAGAAAATCTCACAGTTGCACTTTGATATACGTAATTATTAAGAGAGGGTGAATGGCAAGATGGAAGAAAGAATATGAATGGAGGTACAGTAAAAGGAATGAAAAGGGTTGCTTCTAGGGGCTGAAGGGAAGCTGCAAAGAACTTTACTAATGTCTACAGAGCACCTGCTAGGTGATGGCATGACATACTCCCCAACAGGGATATAGCCAAAAATACACTGTAGAGTATGAAAACTTAAGGTCTGTGGGAGTGAAGATTATTTGTGAGGAGCTGGTGTCCACATTCCTCATCAAATTAAAGGGTCAACTTCATACAAAGAGTGGAAAATCCAGTCACCAGGATCACAAATGAAGTAGATAATAGGACCTCTCTGGGAAGTCAGAAGATTAATGGATGGATGTATGAAATTAGGGCAAACCCAAGTTTTGGACCCCTAGGTCATTCAGCATATGAAGAGATGGTGAGATGACATGATAAAAGGATGAATACTTTAAAAATATTAATTCCCCTCAGCTTTCAATATTTACTCTTGTTCTTTTAATTAGCTATTTAATAACTGGTAAACTAACAATAAACAAAAATGTTTAACTAGAAAATCAGGAAAACATACTACAAAAATATACACGTTAAAGAAAAAGTTCGAATAATAAGCAATTATTTCTCTCTAAAAAGCTTAAAAACATAAAGCCATGAGTGCAAGAATGTCTGCATCATCTCCCAAAATTTCAGACAAAGATTTGCCATCAACATGGAACCTCTGTTGCTGCTAACTACTTGGATCAATGCACCAAACATGCTCACCAGATATTAACTCCTCACAGTGAGCACGCTCAGGCAGGCCCTCTGCTACCTGACTACACTATAACAACCAGAGGTGCTGCAAAGTAAAGGTTCTTCCATTGTATATCTTGGGGAGGAGCTGCTGCCTGCAGGCACTGACATATGTAAACTGGTGATGCTGGGTTACAAAATTATATTTCAACTCTCAAGTTTGATTTCCTATTAAATACTTAGTTCCCCTTTGTAATTACCACCTCTACCTCACAGGCATTATATAAAATGTTAATTTCCATTATGTTTCTGTACAAGGGGAAAGTATGCTTGCAGTACATTGAAAAGATAACTTGTTTGTTCCATAAGAAATGAAGTTTTTATAATAAAGTAAAATTTTATAAATACTTACCAAGTAATTATATAATCATATAGCTATTAGTTTCATTTATTTACAGTAGTTTAGATTCAAATTTCGTGGTAGTGACACCGATATTGTGTAGGTGACACCAGTCTCGCCCACCCTGATGAGAGGGTTAGGAACGACTTGGCAGACTAAACTCATTCTGTTTATGCTTATGTCCATCAGAGGGGAGGAGGGAGGCTCTGATCGTGTAATTATTTGGCACACATATATAAAATTTGATTTTATTATAAAAATGTCTTTTATATAAGCAACTTGCCAAGTAACTACATACGTGATTCCCACATTGACGAAATTGGGATACATGGACATAGTTGACTCTAAGGCATTAAATCATGTAATGAATTAGAAATAGGAAACCTGCTAGCATTGAAACAATGCTCATCGTTCCTTGTTTCAAGAGATATTGCAGTAGAAAACTACCTCTAGTTGGAGCTCAACTTAACCTGTAGTGGCATGGCACTAAAGCCGAGGTTTGCCTCTACTTTAGGGGGAGCTTTGTAGTGGAGGAGTACTCCGATTGCTACCAAAGCATCTGTGAAAGTTATGCAGCCATGGAACTATCCAATGGCTAGTTGAACTTTCAATGTGCCCTAGCCCTTGGAGCAATACCATAACAAAAACAACCAGGTAATGATATTACCTACACTGAGGTAATACCACAACCCATCCACTAAAAGTGTCGGGTGCTCAAGGCATATTGTACCCTCCCAGCTCCTGAAACTGACACTTTACTACAAGGTGAGGCTTCAGACAATAGGAGAGAATCATACGCTTCCTTCCAAGATACCAAATCAGTAACTAAAACTTGCAAGGTATTGCCAAAAGTTTAAACACTTTAAAAACTTTCTCAAAATTATGAGAAATGAAGACGATCATACTACCAATAGGTCGAATGTCAAAAGGATGTGAGAAATATAAAATGAAGCAAATGCTTCTAAATCTGAGTGTCTCAGAAGAAAAAGTTCATTAGGGTAAAATGCAAGATGTTCTAATCAGGGGACAAGATGTGTACTTGCCATAACATCCTGGGTTATAACTGGTCTGGGATTCTGGTTTTCTAGGAAATACCAAACCATCCAGCCAGGCAGAGCTCTCTATTCTTCCTCAGTGCCAAAGCATGCTTTAGGCTCCCATAGTATGAGTTTGTGCCAGACTGTAGTTGTCAGGAGTTCTAATCGGAAGAGTCTAGCTCATGCTAAAACAACATAGTTCCTGGACAGCCTTCGAACCTGAACACTCAAACAGAATGGAAAATCTATTCTCCTCACCAGGCTAGCTATTAGCTCTGGTGAAGTCTGGCACCCCTGGAATATATGGATATCCATAAAACTTTTAAGGATTCAGGTCTTGGGCCAGTCCCTGTCCTTGACTAAAATCCCAGGGCAGATGAGCATATCAAATTCTTTTTCCTTGCTTGGGCATATCAGGAACTTTAAAGGAAAATAAAATATGGATGCCAATGAACTAGATCTCTGTTGCAAAAGGAAAACTAGCTTTGGAAAGTTGATCCCCATGTCTGGAAGATGATGAGAGAAGATTCACTTACACGACTTGTATTGGTCTCTGCAATACATAGTTAAGAACTCTCCACTGATAACCCTCTGTACAGTCTGAAGTCAGTCTGGTGAAAATCAGCCTTCCTCAGTAGATCTCTTGAAGTGAATTTGTCTGAGAAGACACTGTGGAGGAGGAAACTGTAGGATCCATCAACAGCCGAGCAGGTTCATGAACCATGATGCAGGTCAAAATTGGGCCATGTGGACTTTGTAACTTGGAGATAGTCTGAACATTGTATAGTTCCCCCTTGATTGTGATGAAGAGGAAGTTTGACGGATCAGACTATAGCATGAAATCTGATGTACATGCTACAAGGATGGTATGACCACATAAGGAGGAAGACACAGATTCCTTAATCTGTTGGGGCAAACAGGACAGGTCTCTAGCCCCCTGGTGACTTGGGGGAGGCCTTAAAAACAGTTGTAAAAATGCCTCCATAGAAGTGTCTTTCACTACTGCTATGGCCTTCTGAATCATTGAGTCTGCCTCCACTAAGAGGGCTGAAAAATCTCTCTGAGCCTACGCAGTAGACTGTCAACTGGATGGAAGTCAACACAAGGGGAGGTTCTTACAGGAAAGGTATTGAGGATCCCTCTCTGAGAACTTCTAAGATCCATGGCTCTGTTTTCTTTGCTTCCCACATTTGCCAAAACTAGAAAAGCCTGGCCCCAACTGGTACATGGAAGACTGTCTCTTCACTTGCTAGAGAAGGGTCTAGTGGAGGTCTTCCTGGAAGGGCGTCTTGAACAGAGGTTAATGCGCAGTCAAGATAGGCCCCTTGATCTACTGCCTCAAAAGGACCATTGTTTCAGATTTGAGACATTCCTGGAAAACAGAATTGTCGGGGTATGTCCTGACTCCTTAGGGCGCCTGGCAGGAATGAGGTCTTGTGTAGCCTTTTCCTGTAGCTCTGAGGCTGCACTATGTACTGTAGCACTAGGAAAACGACTATTATGATCCAGTGGTGCAAAAAGAAGAGAGGATCTTGTGAAGGAGCACTCCTTTGGTGGTGAAAGCACACCACAGGTCTCTTTTCCAGTATGCCAAATGAAAAAAGGGCAGCCAGCTCTTGTGCACCATCCACAATTGCCTTGTCTATGTAAGACAAAACTCCCAACCAATCTGCAGCAATATTGTCTTGAAGAGAATTACATTCTTCAATTTTCTCTGATAGGGTACTAATCCTCCAGTCCTATATCAGACTATCTACTTTCAAAGCAGTGAACATAAATTGGCTGATGCGAAGGTAGACCCTCTATAAGAGTCAGCAAGGCCAGAGAAATCCACCAGGAAGGAGGTAGAAACTCCCAAGGACATGACTTCACCTGTGGCATAAGACAAGTACCTTCTCTTAGGAAAGCATGGAGGAGCACAAAATGATGTTTTGCCAATAGTACTCCTCCTCTGACAGCCAACTGTTGATAGCAGACAGCGCTTTCTTAGACAAACTAGAGGGAAATCCTCAGAAGTCTAGCACGCGTAACAGCTGCCTATCATAAAGGCCAAACCTCAAACCTGGTGTAGAAGGAAGTACTAGAGAAAATAATGAAGGACAATAACTGAATAAAAAGGCACAGCCTTTGAACTAGGCATCATATTCTTCCCAGGAGTTGTAGACTGGCCAGATGTAACCAGCACCAAAGCAGGAGGAGGAGGGGACTCGGGAACACTCACCAAGCACAACGAAATCTCAAGAGATAGGAGACAATCCTGGTAAAGGTCAAACTGTCACTGCATGATGTAATACATCACCTGAATGAAAAGCACTCTCTAGCGCCACTGAACGTTTGGCGCCCAGTGGGCGCATGACTCCCCTTGAGCGCTCAGGCAACACAACACGCGCTACAGTGTTCCCCCCGTATGCGCAGGGATGGGTACTAGACCCCTCATGTGAATAGCTAGACCCCGCAAATAGTTAAAACCCCAATAAAAATGCTTCAAACTGCCTATTTTGTTAGATAAAACTCAAGAAAATCCACTAAAAAAGTTTATACCTGGTTTTTTTAATAGTTTTATCACTAAAAGTGCATTTTATGATGAAATTAATAAAAAAAAAAAAGAAACAAATTTGTGGATATTTCTCATAGAAAAATACCACAAATATGTGAATTTCCTGCGAATAGTGGGGGTATATGTTTCAGAGAGAAATCCGCAAATACGCGAGTCCACGAATCTGGAGTCTGTGAATATGGGGGGTTCACTGTACTCTTGTTTAAGCACTGAGCTCCAACAGGGCACTCAGCAGTCATTGGGTGCTTGGCTCTCATTGGACGCTTAAAATATACTGGACGAGCCGCCTTGGAATGCTTGGCTTTTCACTAGGCATTGAGAAATCACTTCACAATCACCACGCACCGAAGTTGCATGCTCAACTTCTCTTAGGCGCTCAGAAGACACTTGGTGCTCACAATACACTACCATGAACAAGTCGAGAGACTCTACACTTTCTTGTCCCCAAAAACTGCAAGAAGGCGCAGGACACTAAGCCCCAGATTTCTACAACACTTACATGGCAGCAGGAGCTCATGCTCCGGGGCTGCTGGCCTTTTCAATGTCCTGGAAAACTTCTGAGAGCACCAATCTCGCTTAAACAAGTCAGAAGTTGAGTCTCTAGACAATAAATTATGACTATTCACTTGGACACCTTTCCAGCAGCTGTCTTCCAAGTCTGGGAGTGAACAACTAGCTCAGTTGTGGGGGCGACTGCCAGTGGGCAAACCCCAACTGCCGCCCTTGGACTTGCGCTTTGCCTTCTCCCAGATATAGGGGAGTTTGACAGTGACCTTCATCTAGGAGTGTGGGTGGGATGGGCAGCCACCTCCTACACTGACAGTGACAACACTAGGATCCTTAATTCAAGAAGTCAGGACATATGCACTTCATGGACTCTTTTTAATGGTTGTCCATCGAAACTTGCAAACAACAGGTTCGACTGAGGGCAACTATCCGGGGGCAAAACACTAAGAACCCCATAGACCGACAGTATGGCTCCTCCCAGGTTCAGGGGAGTCTGACATGGACTGGGTTAGGAAATCCAATAGGCCCAGATAGTACATCCTCCACTTCATATCCAGTAAGACGCCTTTGCAGTGGCTATCTATCAATACCTGAGACCGACAACAGGTTTGACTAAGGGGCAACTACTCATGTGATAACCCCAACCTCCCTTGGACTAACAGTCTGCCTCCTCCCAGGTTTAGGGGAGTCTGACAGGGATCTTCCGTCAAGGAGAATCGAGGAACGAATAGCCATCTCCTCCACTGTACAACACTTCACTATCGCAGGGTTAATATTGCTAACCCTGAAAAAACTGGCAATGGTACAGGAAGGAAGGGAGCCAGGCCCAGGAGCAAGTGGATAAAAAAGAAGGGGCTAGTAGCAGGACAGAAATGCACAAGGGCCTGGCGTTGAGCATTATCTGGCGCTCGGCACCCATGTACCACTGGTGCTTGGTCGCCACTGTCACTCAGTGCCACTTGGCTCCCTGTGGGCGCTTGGCGGAAATGGAAACTCGGGCACTATGGTAGCTCAGCCACAACTTGGCGCTCAGGTACCTGTATGACAAATGTATGACTTAATCTTGAGTCAAGCATATGACTAAAGACAGAATCAACCAGGTATAGTTTGCCACCCAGTAAGCTAGTAGCTCTTGGTGCCAGACATAAGATGTTGTCAGGCTAGCTAGTAGCTTTCTGTGTTGATCCAAGCTCAGTGTAGGCACCACTAAAGGAACATTCACATTGTTAACTTTATTTGGGTTATTTACATCCCTCCACAGGGATTATTCCATCTCTGGCGGACCCTTGTATGGTTTCAATATAAGGTTCTTTTTATATTTTACAATTTTCGTATGCATTTTCTCATTAGTATCATAGCTACTGGAGAATGGGATAGTCTTTAGTTCTTTTTTAAATTTGCTTTCTTCTTGTATGATCTTTATGGTGTAAATTCTATTGTATAGTCTTGGTTTCTCAGGTACGTATGTTGGTTCACCATATTTTAGTGCTTTAAAGACGAAGAAGTATTTTATATTCTATTCTTACTTTTACTGGGATCTCGGCTAGACTCATCTAGGCCCATCATAACTAAAAATTCTCTCCAGCTACATTATACCCTTTCACTTCAACAATTTTGAAAAGGTAAGGGTGGTAAGCATTTAAGTTTACTGCAATTTTGCTGCAGTAGCGAGCAATAGACTGCCAATTCGCTATTAAGCGAAAAGGGTGAAAAACAAAATGAGAACTTTATTTATAAACTAATCAGTAAATACTCATCCTACAAGAAGTGCCTCACAAAAAAAATTCAATGCCATGATCGGTCTGGTAACGAATGCAATGTTACATTATTACACTACTTGTCTATCAACTCAGCAACACTTTACATTGTTATGCTACTTATTGTAAAGATGAGTTAATTAAAAGTTTGCAAGTTCATTACTGAAATTGTATTATCAAACAATATTAGATCCGTGGCAAGCATAAACATTGGTTCAACAAACCAATGTTTACATTACAGTCTGCCACTTGGCAAAGGGTAGTTAATTAACAGCAATTTCACTGTAACAGTGAAATATTGACGTACAGTCCTACTCCGTTAAGAAACAAAAACTAAAAGAAAAACTCATCATGAAACTTTTAGCTGAAGCTACTCGACTCTCAGTTTGGATACCGAAGTCCAGTAAATAACCTGCAAAAATTGAACCTTTGCTACAGACACCCAATGGTATCCCAGAAATGGAATTCGTTTTGCCTGCCGAGTTGTTCCTAACCCTCTTGGTACAGGGGCGAGACTGGTGTCACCTACACAATATTGGTGTCACCTACCGCAAAATTTGAATCTAAACTGCTGCAAATAATGTAATTACTTGATAAATTGCTTATATAAAATAATTAATTACATTAATGAGGTTAATTTAAAATGAATAACTGGTACATCTAGTATATTCTACATAGTAGTATATATTTATTAAAATAAATGTTAGCTGGTCGAAGGAAACTGGAATTTTATGAATGTAAATAATTCATCTACAACCAGAATGCAGTGCAGAGAAGCAATCTGAATACAATCACCATATGTTGAGAAGTCAGATTTTATAAAAGCTTTGAAATATGTACAACCTTTCAGTGTTTACAGACACCAGTAGAGTAACCTCTCAATTAACGTGTTTAATTTATGTATTTTCGATTTAACGGAGGCTATAAAATATTTCAAAATGTTTAAAAATAAACAAAAATTTCAATCTAGCGCGAATTGGTACGCAAGCATTGTTTTCACATCAGCATCATTTAGCAGAAGCAGATGGACTCACTGAGCAACACAGAGCAAACTGGAGCAATTTTTCATGAAAAACCCAAGACCTCAGGAGGAAAAATAAAAACAAAAAAGAATCAGAAAAAGAATCTTAAGAAGAATCAGAAAAAGAAGACGAGCAAGGGGGTGAGGCAGGACAGCCAAGGCACATTTTTGTCTGACCTACATAGTATGTATTATATTAATAATACAGTACAGAGTTCGCCAAGTCCAGGAACGTAACCCGCTTATTACTTTTATTTCTTATGGGAAAAAGATGTTTAAATAACATGTTTTTGATTAACGTGCGCTCTCCAGGAACGTAACCCTCGCATAAATTGAGAGGTGACTGTACTATTGTCCCTAACCTCAGCATTTACTACATTTGTGAGCCTTGATAAAATATAACATTTTTTTTTAAATTAAAGAACAAATATAGGACAATTTACCAGCACCAGTGCTGTTATCAAAAGAGCAATTGCACAAGCATGAGAATTTATTTTCATTAGTGGTGTGTTATACATATGAGGAATTACTAATTGTATTTTTTGCAAAAATGTCTTGATATATGTCTGTAAAAAGAATGAACAAATTTTGCCCCAGAGAAGCTCTAGAGAGGTCCATGAACAAAAAAGGAAGGATAACCTACAACAGGTGAGATGGATGCTTTCAATATTGGAGGTCTTAAAATGGCATCCGAATATCACTTAACTCTAAGTTGGATTTAAAGATTTAAAACTTGAGTCACTGATAACAGTAATATCACATAACAGTTGTAAAGCACAAACTTCTCATGAAATATTAACAATTCTAAATCACTAAATTCAGTATATGACTGAAATGAAAAAATTTATATATAATAAAAGGAAACAATTATGACCAACCTTCAATTCTGGTGAATGGATGATTTTCTTTAAAGCCACCATCATTATTCATATACACATATACTGCTCCACTTGACTTAGGTGTGTAATAGAAAGGAGCTCCGACAACAAGATCATCTCGCCTAGGAAAAAATAGAAACAATTTTTTAAATAAATCTTTTGTTTCAAAATTCAGTAACTTCTTAATAACCCAACTAGAAGTGTATGGCTACTTTAGATTTTATATAATTTAAACTAATGGCATATACCATAGCTGTCACATGCCAATTTCTTCCCATACAGTATAATTAACATTGGTCAGACTTTAGCAACTATTCTAGCAACTCATGCTGTAAATAAATGAAAAAAAAAGCTTCTAAACAATTATCACCAAGATAATCATCTCACTCAGAGGTCCACAAACCATGCACAAACCTCCAACCTCCAATTCTTCATGCAAGGAAAATCACATCTAGCCAGAGAGGTTGCCATATGTCTTACAAAGAGCTAAAACAGTGAAGTCCTGCACAGGTAAGTCTGTTTTTCCATGCTCAACTATCTGTTCTATATACAGCTCACTCAGCTTGAATCACATGGTCTGCTACTCTTCTAACAATGAATTTTCTAGCTCACACTGTCTGTCCTGGCAAAACAAGACTATGCTTTCTGGGACAGTTCAGTTCATGAATTGTCTCAAGAGAGCTAACTTGGCTTGAAACATTCATGTTGTTCCCCTGCTTCTTCCCTTTTTGAATCAGCCTTTATTGGAAGTTTTGGGGGATGCTATATTTTGTTTGCTACTGAAGAAGATAATATTCACCTAGTATCAAGAAGCATAATGCCTCATCTTTAATTCAAAGTTCCCAAAGAATAAGGGATTTCTAGGAGACATCAGTTACGTGTGTGTGATGAAACGTTGCCCCCATCTACAAAAGCCGGGATGCCAAGACAGTCAAAAAGACCACCTTTTGGACCATATGCAGCCTTGTATATCATAATTGTAGCAGCAGCAAAGCACTCGTCCTCAAACAGGCAGATAGGAAATGTAGAGTTGTTTCAAGCGTTACACAACTATCTCTCAGTGGGGAGGTAATCCAACCACACTTTACTTATGAACTTGCACTGCTGGATAGGTAAAGTCTCTAGTTCTTGTACCATTTACCATGCAATGCTAGATGAATAGTCTTCACAGTATACTAGATTTTAAAAATCCACACACTGAAGTCATGGCTCAGAAAGGAGGCTGCGTACAAGTTTTCTGTATATTTATAGTAACAGCGAGTCCTTCCAATCAGCTGGGATATAATAGTTGAATGAAATTCTAGCTTTTTCTAATTCCTTAAATTTTTCCTTCTCTTCTTGCTTTGCTGCTGCTATGTCATTTTAACATCAGGGCACTAAATTCATTGAATTGGCGATGGTCATATCTACTTAAACGATGTAGTATTTTGTTCAGACAGGTAAGAAGAGAAGGAAATATTTAAGGAATCAGAAAAAGTTAGAACTGCATTCAATTATTCTATCCTGGCTGATTGGAAGGGCTTGCTGCGACTCAAAATATATGGAAAACTTTGTGGGATTACAGATGCCCTAACAAGTTAACTGGACAGAAAACTAAAAAAAATCCTATTGATGGCAATGACTAGACTAACAGTATAGTACATAATGATTGTATTGTAAACTCGTCAAGTAGAAAATAAGTGAAAATTTTGTGAGTACACTCTGATGTGGTTTATCTTTCTTCGTATTGAATAGAATCTCTTGAACTACTATG
>NC_087202.1:105213711-105251211 GCF_015104395.2 Macrobrachium nipponense | reverse complement strand
GTAGATAAATTACTGTAAGGAAATTGAAACTTGAGTAACATTAAATACTATTTAATATTAGTTATTTAATCTGCATGTAAGTAATAAAATTCCTTAATACTATGAGAATTTTAATAATCCTTAATATAAAAACTTATTTACTAACTAGGGTTGTATAACCCAACAAGTAATATTAATAAATCATACACTAATAAACAGGAATTTAATTACACGATTATAGACCCAGATATACATATGTACAATCAAATTCATCATGATACATTGCAGGTGCAAGCCAAGGTACAATGTGCAACCCAGTAACAACCGAGCTAAGGTCAAGAATGCTAGCGAGGCAGGTAGGAGAGAGAGAGATGTAGAGAGAGACCTAGGCTACTTTAAACTAACTATTACTGCTCTATGCAGTGTCAGGTGAAACTGTGTTCCCTGCTGCCACTGCTGGGAATTTAAGGGCCTCTAACGACTTTAGGTAGTGGCGTTTAACTACTGTCGGAGATTTCCAGCCTGTGTACTTTTTGAGATCGTCAAAATTCATATGTTGAAAATAATTAATTAAGGTGGCTACCGCCCTAATATCATGCACCCGTGGAAATTATTCCGGGTCAGTTTGCTTGATAAAGTATAGAATCTGTTGTCTGATCCCTCTTAGAGAGATAGTGCCACCCTTTTCCCTAATAAACAAGGGACCTGAAGATTTCGAGGCAGTTCTGCTTAAGTAAGCTCTTAGTGAATTAACTGGACATAAGGACGGGTCCTGAGGAAGTGGGACAATCTTCCATGGGGACCATCTATCTTGTGGGTCCTCATTTTTAGCCAAAAATTGACGATCTGGTAAGATTAGTAGTTCTCCAGAGGGGAGGAACTCAATATGTTCCGGTTCCCTAGAAAGGGCCAACAGTTCAGAAATTGTCATAACATAACATATGTAATATAAGAACATGATTCGTTAACAGTGTCCGAAGCTAGCTTAAGGACATCATTTAAGAACCAGGAGACCGTTCGAGGTCTCTCTATTGGTCTAAGTCTAGCACAAGCCCTTGGAATAGATGAAAGATACGAATCTGTCAGATCAATATTAAATCCAAATTGGAAAATTTTCTTAAGTGCCGATTTGGTTGTAGTAATCGTACTTTCTGCTAATCCTTTTTCGAATAAGGTTCTGAAAAAGGTTATTGCTAGATTCGTAATCATGGTTTGTGCATTTGAGTTCCTCAAAAAGGTGACTAGCTTCTTTACTGCTGAATCATATTGATGCAGGATTGATTCTAGTTTATCTGATTCTAGAAACCGGATGTTCTGAGGATCAATGGTTCGACTCCGTGGCGAAAAGATCCACTTGAAGCCCTGGCACCTGTTGGCAGATCCATTTGAATGACTCTCCGTCTAGAGTCCATTCCGACTCCAGCGGAGTGGACCTCGACAGAGCGTCCGCCACTACATTTCTCACTCCCGCTAGGTGAGTGGCCGATAGGTGCCATTGGTTCCTGTCTGCTAGGGCAAATATGGCTATCATTACATGGTTCACATGGCTCGACTTGGAGCCTCCCCTGTTTATGCAGTGGACAACCACTGCACTGTCTAATACCAACTTGATATGGGTTTTCTTGGCTGGTAAAAGTCTTTTCAGGGTTAGAAACACTGCCATAGCTTCCAGTACATTGATATATAGCTGGCGGAATGACATTGACCAGGTTCCCTGTACTTTCTTGTATTGTGAGTATCCGCCCCAGCCGCTCAAGGAGGCGTCCGTGTGGACTACTAGAGCCGGCGGAGGAAATTGCAAGGGTATTGTTTTCGACAGACTTTTGATGTCTGTCCAGGGCAGAGTCTCTTGCGTAAGATCGCCGGGATACGTGAAATTTTGTCCCGGGATCTCCGGTTCGCTCTCGAACGCCAAACCCGGTTTATATCCTTTAGTTTGGCTTTCAGCAGCACGTCTGTCACTGATGCAAACTGGAGCGAACCTAGGATTCTCTCCTGGTTCCTCCAGGACGTCTGCTTGTTTTTGAGAAGTTGTCTTGTGGCCTTGACTATTTCTCTTCGCTTCGTCGGCGGAATTCAGTGTGAGAGTCTAGATCTCACTGGATTCCTAGCCACCAAAAACGTGACTCCGGAGTTAGCCAGGACTTGTTCCTGTTTATCTGGAAACCTAGGTGTTCCAGGAACTCTATTACCTTGACCGTCGCCTTGTGGCATTCTTCAACATCTGTGGCCCATATGAGCCAGTCGTCCAGATAGGCTACTAACATTATTCCCTGAGTCCTCAATTCTTGGACTACTGTTTCCGCTATCTTCGTAAATATTCTGGGCGCTATGTTGAGGCCAAATGGCATTACTTTGAAGGAATAAGCCTTCTTTCCTAATCTGAAGCCTAGGAATGGGCGGAAGTGTCTTGCTATCGGGATATGATAGTAGGCATCTGTAAGCCCCACAGGGAAGCAAGGTCCGCACCTGCAAAACGGTCAGCATTCGGAACTTGTCACATTGAATGAATGAGTTTAGATGGGACAAGTCTAGGACTATTCTTAATTTGTTCGAGTCTTTCTTTGGCACGCTGAACAAGCGCCCTTGAAACTTTAAGTTTTTGACTCGTGACACTACCCTTTTCTGAAGTAGTTCTCGGGTATACTCTATCAGTTCCGCCGTCGGTTTTTGGTAAAAGGTGTTGGATGGGGGAGGACCTTGTAGCCAACTCCATCCCAGACCTCTGGTCACGATACTTTGTGCCCAGGTGCTGAACCCCCACCGATGTCGGTAGAGGTACAGCCTCCTTCCTACCTGGGGATTCTCACTGGTTGGCAGATGGTCAGCCACCACGTGCTCCCCGGAAGCCCTTGCCTCGGTTGGAGACTCTTCCGCTGCCTCTGTGACGGAAGGCTCCTCTGGCGCGGCTGCCTCTGGCGAATGTGTTGTACCCTTGAACGTTTGGGTTTCAAAGGTCGCGTTGTAAGCCGGAGAGACGGTGAAGGAGGTCGAAGCCTGAGCCTGTTGTGGCGGCTGAGCCAAAAGCAGAAACTGCTGTTGCGGTTGTGCCTTCGATGTTGACGGTTGACCTACTTGAGTCACCGGAACTGCCTGAACCATTGTCTGTTGTTGGGAGGCTTGGAAGGGCTGGAACTTCCTCAGCCTCTTCTTTCCTTTGGGATTCAATCCGGTGGACTCAGGTTTCCTTTTTGGAATGAGCCCCCAACGGATCTTTAGACTCTGGTTCACCCTCGCAGCTTCCGCCAAAACTTCATTAATGGCGGAATCGGGTTAACGGTTTGTTCCCCAGATGGAGGATCCAATCAACTCATTAGGTTCATGGCGGATTGATGCTTCCGCCAGAATGTGCTTCCTACAATTCTGCCGCGCTGTTATGAAGTCATACAAGTCACACTCACTGTATGTAGTAGTGACTTGGTAAGAACTTTAAATAACAGTTCATCTGCATATATGAGGGACGTCATTTCAGCCGTGGTGGCGGAGTTGAGGAACCTGCTGAGCCTTAATCTAGCGTCGTATTCCGCTTTGATTAGGCTGTCCGGGAGTCTAGGGAGCCGCTCGCTGAACAGCGTGTTACCGCAGTCCGGCGTCAGCTTACACCTGCCAAGAAAGTGGCAGGTGTGTCTACCCAGCAGTCTGTGGTTCCGGGGACCAGAAGGGAAGGTAAATCCATCTCCCGGAGCTGTGGCATGGGTTCGTCCTTCACGGCTGCCTGCATCGTCAGCTCAGCCACCTTGGATACGCATGGGGTTGGAGTCTCCTCATTTACTGTAAATATAGTAAAGGGGCTCCTGTGGGCCGTCAACCTAGTGTTGACGCATCGCCACTCTGTCAGACTCTGGAGCCAAGCTTGTTGTGCTTGCTCTCGGGGAAAGATGACAGTCTCTTTGGGGATTTTGTCCTCCCTTATCTTCGAGTTCCGCAATCCTCAATTGTCAGCATACCGTCTGAGAACGGCGCGTATGCTGCTAACCTCCGTGGATTGTTGCTTTTGAAAGGAGGTAGGTTTGAAGAGTCCGGCATTGGCAAGGGATGGGTTGCCTGTCCGGACTGAGGCAGTCCTGTTGCCACTGTATCCCGGAGACCCACAACTAGATTCTCCTGGGTCACCATCCTTTCCACTAAGGATTGGATGGATTGGCCTGAGGCTTCCAGCGTGGATGACAGCTGGGAGAACATTTCTTGGAACTTGGTCTGGACCAAGTTCCTTACCATGCTTCCCACCTGCTCCATCATGCTGGCTGAAAATGCCTCTGGGACAAAGCTTTAGGAACCTTCATTCTCGACCCCTGAAGTGGGGGAGTAGTTTTCGCCTTGTCCACCTCAGGTTTAGTAGCCGATGGCTTAGCGACGCGGCTGGTTCCAGACCTCTGTCTTGGCAAGGACTTTTTCAAGGCCTTCAAGTCAACTGGGTATTTTACCCTGGGGGTCACCGAGGTTGACTTCGGTCCAACTGACTGAAGCTTCCCGGTGAACCCCTGGAAGGAAGTAGTAGAGTTGAAAGAAGAAGAAAGGGATGGGCTCAAGAGCAAGCCTTGAGCCCCTACAGTACCTGCCTTGCTACCATCCTTACCTTCGCCCATGTTGTCCACAGTCATGGGCTCCCGGTCAAGGTCGAGAGCTGCCACATCTCCGACGACCTCTTCGCCGAGACCTTCCTCCGGCACGGCCGCGGTCATCGCTTGAATCTTGGCGATGATAGGGGCTGCTGCCGCTGCCTCTACCACCGCCGACTTCTTGGCCCCGGGGTAGATGAGCCCAGCCATCTCCTCCGAAAGCATGTACAGCTGGGCCTTCTTGGCGTTGCGGCCGAAACCACCAACCCAGACCTTCAGGGTAGTCAGCGCCATGTCCCTGACCGCTTGGAGACCCTGTAAAAGGGGTTATGTCAATTCTTAAACAAGAAACTATACTTAGCCTAGTATGAATTTACATGCTATAATCAGCTGATTCTCATTGTATCATTGTGTCATTGTCCGGAGTGATACCTACCGATTCGGAGGTGAACTTGTTCACCGATTCGGAGGTGAACTTGTTCACCAATCCGTAGCAGATTTCACAGCCCTCATGATGCCAGACCAAGATCTCTCCCACCTGGACCGCGCAACCGGCGTGGGTGCGACACACCACATGACCACAGGGCTCCTGGAGGACAGCGGTACAACCTTCCTCCAAACAACGCAAGACCTGCAAGTCAAATGATACATGAGTATCACTATAAACCCTCCGGAGATAAGTCCGGGGGTGCATACATTATGCTATTGCCGCCGGAGTTGTCTCCGGCGGCAGCATACATATACTCCAAGATAACATGCGACCTTGTTCTCACTAGCTCCGGAGCCCAACTCATAGTATCATCCGTGATGGAATAATGGGGAAGGCAGGCTATGAAAACCTTTAGACTCCGGCAGCGCCGGAGACGTATAATCTAAAAGATTTAGGTGGTCTCAAGCCGTCCCCCTTGCACAGGGATGAAGGATGGAAATCCAAGAGACAAGCACAAGGCCGAAGGGCTGGTGTTAACAAGGTATTTCGGTTTAAATACCTGGCGGAGTAGCAAGTCCGCTGTCGTGAATAAACCGAATTATAGTAAGATAAAATCTTGCATAACAAAATTAGTGGATGTTATTATATGTGTATCAATATGTACATGCAATCAGTAAATGATCCCGTATGAGGATTGATACCTATCACGTGTCTCAATGCACCTAGCTATCCCAATGCTGGGTCCGGCTTCGTGATAACAGAACAGGGGGTCAGTTATAACCTTGGCCCATATCTGGTCGATAAGGAACAGGGCTATTTACATAGACCATACCTTGAAGCTGGGGTCCTGGATCCGCCAAAGTGGAGGAAAGGGTGGGTGAAAAAGACTGTGGAAGGGATACATGACACTGTGGACCGGAGAGCATCCCGCCGGGCGAGCCAGGTGGCCAACCACGGCTCGGCCGAACAGGACACCCTCATCCCCATTACTACGAGGCATGGTACGGTGGGCCTGCCCACTGATAACCCTCCCTGCCCATCCTCCCCCCCTTTTAGGGGACTCGGATCGGCCACATGGTGTAGCGTGAGCAAGTCCACACTCCACTGAGGTGGGCCGGGGGGGTAGTAGTAGTAGTAGTAGTAGTAGTAGTAGTAGTAGTAGTAGAGTAGTAGTAGTAGTAGTAGTAGTAGTAGTAGTAGTAGTAGGGTGGCTCGTACGCGATCAGCTGGAAACCTTCTCAGCCGGGTGAGCAGCCACGCGGTGTGGAGGACCAACCGATCAAGAGTAGGCCTATAGGTCTACTAACATGCCCTACAAATTTACGTTGTCAATCATAATAAAACACATATACATATCAACAAACATCCTGTCCTAACGCGGGGAGATAAGAGAGGAATAAATATGGAGCGAAAGAGAAAGCAATGAGTCCTCTCGAGCAGCTGGCTTAACTTCGTAAATCGAATCGATCTGAACTAGCTGGCCTGGCAAACGTAGAGCGGCTTAGCCTAGATTGCCGAATTGAAATATTTAACCGAAAGGGCAAGGCGGCCAGGGTGGCTCAAGGACGATCATGTATAGGCTACGAATGGGTCAGGGTCCTTCTGTAGAAGACAAGGGTGTCTTACCATAATAATAGCATATAATACGTACATCTTAACTAGATATATGGTTGATATGCCAACCTGAAGATGTAAAATAAGGCTAACTGAGTAGGCTACGTTCCGAAAGCATGCGGTTCGGTCAGTAGGCTATCCTCTGCGATCGGACTAAACATTAAAACGTCTGATAAATAAAAACGCATCTATAAACTATATATATAGAGAACTGCTAAATGATTGAGAATCAACTTTAATTAGTATAGGGGACCAATTGGTGTACGACAAGAGCGTAAATATACGCAGGTAGCGAGCCATGAAATGGCGGCGTGGGAGCGGCAACACGCGACTGCCACTCCCGCATATAACCTATTTTAAAACAGTTTATCACGCCAATCGCTACCTCCAAATGATACCAACCGTTAATTGCAGTACTCAACTTGAATGCAGTAGCTACCTGACGTTCCATGATGCAAAAGGGAGAAATTTCGAAGCGAAATCACTACACTTAGAAAAAACGAATTAGCGAAGTCGTGCTATCAAAAGGAATGGTAAACAAAGCGCTAGTTGTAGCAGTAGCGGGGGCCTGGAATGGCTCCTCTGTAGACGAGGGATATTGAGAAAGGAAGAGACTGAATGGCAGGGGCACCTCTGGTAGTGGTTTCACTCCCCCCAGATACCATACCGACACCTTAAATAAAGGCGAGCGAGCCGGACTATTCTGGCATTACCATATAGCTTTTTCTCTGGTATTTATAGCAATATTTATACCTTAGAAATGAGTGCTAAAGGAACCATTTCACGGAGCAACACAGGCTAAGCCCAGAAATTACTTTATAAGAAGTTTCTGTACACTACTAGGAATGCAAATTGACTCTTAAAACTATATGCAAGTCTTTGTTACTTTATGGATTTTACTGATTCTATTTAACTTATCAGGAGGGCAGACCCCTCGTGCTGTAGGTCAAGTTGAGGGGCTACTCTACTGAGCTTTGTTTTGTACTGTATTACTCTAATACTTTCTTTTCTAATACTATTTAAATATACATGTACTTTTGTACATAAACTAGCATTTTAATGCATAAGCTTTCTACTTAAGACTGAAATATACTATATTAAGCTCAAGCCAGAGTTAGTCAGGAATCATAGGATTATAGTTACCTATGTAAATTTTACATCATCACTTCTGCTTACCCTATGTAGGTGCACAGCCACCTTATCTTCCAATGGTATAACATGATGCTTAACCATTAAACGCCGATTGGACGAATTATACGCCGACGACATAAATTGTCTGTTGGGTGCCGATTGGACGTATGATACATCGATATAAAAATTTTTAAAAATTTGCGGAAAAATACTTATAGGCCTACCAGGCAAAAACTTTTGAATCACGCGCCTTGGGGGATGCTGGGAGCTCACGGATCAAGGGGTTGTTTTGTTTACAATCGTTACCCAGGCACGCAAGCACGAATTTCTTTCTTCTCGCACGAAAAAACATCAGCGACACATCTCAGAAATTATTTCGTCACTTTGACATAATTTTTGCACCATTTTATAGTAGCCGTTACATGGAGTATTATATATGAAAATGTGCGCAATTTCATGTAGAATACAACTAAAAACAACTCATGGTTGTAGCTTTCATCAGTTTTGAAATATTTTTATATAAATAATGATGTGCCAAACTTTCAACCCTCGGTCAACTTTGACTCTACCGAAATGGTCAAAAAACGCAATTGTAAACTAAAACTCTTATAGTCTAGTAATATTCAATCATTTACCTTTACTTTGCAACAAATTGAAAGTCTCTAGTATAATATTTCGATTTATAGTGAATTTATGAAAAAAACTTTTTCCTTACGTCGGCACGGTAACTCTTCCGAAAAAATCATAAATTTTTTCATCCGATTGTCGTAATGTTTGCACCATTTTAAATTAGCCGTTACATAAAGTTTTATATATGAAAATATGCGCAATTTCATGTAGAATACAACAAAAAAACAATCCATGGTTGTAGCTTTTATTAGTTTTGAAATATTTTCATATAAATAATGATGTGCCAAAATTTCAACCTTCGGTCAACTTTGACTCGACCGAAATGGTCGAAAAACGGAATTTTAAGCTAAAACTCTAATATTCTAGTAATATTCAATCATTTACCTTCATTTTGCAACAAATTGGAAGTCTCTAGCACAATATTTTGATTTATGGTGAATTTATGAAAAAAAAAACATGTTCCTTATGTCTGCGCGGTAACTCTTCCGAAAAAAATCTGAAATTTTATGGTCCGATTGTCATAATGTTTGCACCATTTTAAATTAGCCGTTACATAAAGTTTTATATATGAAAATGTGCGCAATTTCATGTAGAATACAACAAAACATAATTGAAGATTGTAGCTTTTCTCATTTTCAAAATATTTGCATGTAAATCACAATAAATAGAAAAAAAACCACATTCGGTCAACTTTGACTCTACCAAAATGGTCAAAAAACGCAATTGTAAGCTAAAACTCTTCAAGTCTAGTAATATTCAGTCATTTCTCTTCATTTTGAAACAAATTCGAAGTCTCTAGCACAATATTTAAATTTATAGTGAATTTTTAAAAAATACTTTCCTTCCCTCCGCGCGCGGATTCTCCGCCGCAAATCTCCGAAATGCGTACGTCGCATTCTCGTAATATTTGCTCCCTTTCATATTAGGCGTTTTATAGAGTTTTATATATGAAAATGTGCACAATTTCATGTAGAATACAAAGAAAAATAATTGAAGGTTGTAGCTTTTCTCATTTTTGAAATATTTGCATATAAATAAAAAATATTAAAAAATTCTACATTCGGTCAACTTTAACTCGTCTGAAATGGTAAAAAACTGCAATTGTAAGCTAAAACTCTTAAAGTATAGTAATATTCAATCATTTATCTTAATTTTGAAACAAATTGGAAGTCTCTAGAACAATATTTAGATTTATGGTGAATTTAAAAAAAAAAAATTTTTACGTCCGCGCGTTACGAATTCATGCATCATTTTGTGATAATATTTTCTCTGTGTTGCTTTGATCGTTTTACTATGTACTATATACCAAAATGATCACAATTTAGTGTACAATACAACAACAAAAATTAACTCATTAGTTTTACCCATTTTGCTCACAGCGCGATTTGAATACAATTATATATGAAATTTTGTTTTTGCGCTATCATATATCGCATTATTTATATATAATAATGATATTTTTTTTCATTTCTGATGGTTGCATACTAAACTTCAGGCAATGAAAAAAAAGGAGCCAAAAATTAACTCTTAATCTTGAAAACTAAGTGCGCTATGATTTTTTGAAAAAATATTTTTTCCGCTTCGGCGCTCACTCCGAGACCCCCCCGGCATACGGGAGACGATTTTTATTATACTCCTTCGGCGTTAAAGTGTTAATAACACCAGCGCTAACACTAGCATTTGCTATTTTTCCTAATTTCTATTAACAAAAACTACCATAAAATAAAAATCATGGAAGTTTGCATGGTGTAAATAGTGATATGTCTGATTTAGTATAAGTTTTATTTTTTTAAATTTGAAGAATATAGTCATCTTTTCCTATTATTCAAAGAACTCATACTGAAGATAGTTTGTAAGATGAAATGTTTATGAGCTAAGGGAGATAACTACATAATTTCAAAAACCTTAGAATTACAACAGGGGTCTGACACATACAGATTACCCATACATCTGCTCAATGACTTGGCTTCCTAATACAACATAAATTTTGTCATCACAACTCAAAACTTATTTTACAAAAGGGAACATAAGCAAGAACATTTTGGCTTGGTTAGTGAATACAGTTTTCTGTAACAGGACCATAGGACTTGAACTACTCAAGGGTTCACTAGCCTGAATCCCAGAAATGCCTAACTTGAACATATAAGCTTTAGCAAGATTAGACAATATGAATGTGAAAGACAAAGTCAGTTCTGCTAATGCTGGTCATTCATTGGTGTAATTTCTCTGTTAATCTGGAGGTATGATGGTCAATTTGAGCCCATGATTTATCCCCCTTTAACTAAGGATCGTGGACTTTACACTAATGGAAAGAGCTTAGGTATGACCTCAGGAGAGCAATAAGTTGTCATTTGCATAAGATTCTAACCAGGCTGTATAGTCATTGAGAACCCAAATGTCAACCAGTCACTAGAATTATCATCCGTTGGCACACAGGACAAGAACGCCTCTGGAATTATAGTTCATTTCCTGTACAATATTTCTCACAAATACAGGTAGAAAATATTTCGATACCAGCCAACTCGGGGTGACTTTACTGCCCGACCAAACAAGCATTTCTACAAACTCACCCTTCTCAAAGGATTCTTTGATAAATTTGGCCATTCTTGCTGCCAGCAACAATGCCATCTATTCAAGTTTTGGAACAGTCAATTCTTTAATAGGTGCCACTTTTGCCTTCGCCATAATTAAATGAGACTTTCCATTCTTAACTGTATGCTACACAACCATAAGCTCTTTCATTGGCATTGCAGAATATGTGTAAGGAGTCCCCTTTCCCTAGACTAGTATTCCTATTAAAGGAAATATCAAGACATTTTTGGCCTGGGATTTGATCATCCCAATCCAACTGTTGCCTCCACAAATTTTGCAAGTATATCCTAATGAATCATAAATTTGTGCAACTGTTCTTAACACTTCCCTCTAAGTTTGACTGGACTTATTTATCTTCTAGGATTTAATGTCAAGGTATCTCCCTTTTTGTCCCAATCTAGACCTAAGACCTTATGAGTTGTTTGTTCTTTGGCACTGATCCCATATGTTCTGGGTATGGTTTGTAACAAGTCATTATTACTCACCCATTCCTTTCAGTACAAATGTGCCTGTACAAATATCTTCTTTGCATCAAAGAAAAAATTTACCAGTTCATCAACATTATTTCTGGTGAAGTGTAGGTTATCCATATAATCTTCTCCTCATTTTTTCTACATCATCTTCCACCAGGGACAAGTGTTTCTTAATTGTTGCATTCAACAGGAAGGGAAAACATGTAGCTCCAAATAAAACAACTCAAAACCTATACACTAACAATCTACTGTTAGGGTCTGCTGGATCTTCCGACCATAAAAATCTTGTATTGTTTCTATCCTCTTCTCTTAGTTGCACCACTAAAAATTCCTTCTTTGTCACTAAAACAAGCAAACAATTTTGTCCTAAACTGCAGTAGAAACTTGAGTAGGTCAGCTCTTATATGTGGTTCCATCCACAAACAATCATTCAAGCTTAACCCATTTTCCCCTGTCTTACATTTTTTTTTTATGGTGTTTTTATGTTGCATGGAACCAGTGGTTATTCAGCAACGGGACCAACGGCTTTACGTGACTTCCGAACCACGTCGAGAGTGAACTTCTATCACCAGAAATACACATCTCTCACTCCTCAATGGAATGGCCGAGAATTGAACCCGCGACCACCAAGGTGAAAAGCAAATGCCAACCAACCACGCCACTGAGGCGCTCCCTGTCTTACTGAACAATCAAATACTATCCTAATAGGGTTTGTTGCACTGTCTTTTTTTTAAACAGCATGATGTACCAAAAAATTACAGTTTTCATCAGTTTTAAAATATTCCACCATCTCTATGAACCCCCTATCCTCCTGATCCTTCAGGATTTTCTAATAGTGTCCTAGATACTGAGGTCCTTACTAAATTTAACACATTGTTGCCTCAGTCTATTCAAAGCCAACCCAAAGTTGGAGGTTAATCTATTTCTACTGCCTTTCAAAGGCAATGCCAGAAAATACTGTGTCAACTTTGGAATAGGTTATAGTACTTTCAAAGTACTCTAATACATACCTTCTTTTCCTGTTCTGTTATCTTACTACAATTAATACCTAAGTGGTCTAAACTCCATAAATGAGCAGTTCCTTCAGTGGTAGTTATCTCGTCTGTTTCCACTGCCAGTTATAAAATAAGAACATGAGTCTCCTTAGTGGGAGGAGAACTGCAGGTTCTGGTTATCACACAACCAAATATGGTTGGTAGCAATACTAAATTCTCAAATTTTCTAAAACTTGGATGTAATATGTTGTACACATTGTCAACCCCTATCAACAACTCTATACACAATTGTTCCTCTATGGGTAGATCAAAATATTTATCAGCCAAGCTGATTTTAGTTTTGCAAAATGACCTTAAATTCTTCTTAATGTTAAATTTCTTTGCATATTCTGGTAGCTAATCTACCACCATACGTACAATCTATACATAATCTACCCTGGTGAGGCACATTATAGCCTAAGTTCTACAAAGTGACACCCAGATTACTATGTACTCATTTTAATTGATACTCAAGATATGACACTGTGTACATATATGATGTTCTCTTACTGTATTCTGAATGATGGATTCGTTATCGTGAATGACGAGTTCTCTATCCCAGCCTAGATGGTTTAAGATCCGGCATTAGCGCAGTCTCCCGTTGTGTTATTCTCATCCAAAGAACAATACAGGAAACACTTCCCTATCCCCAAATAAACTATAAGATAGGAATACTTAAGTGATTACGATACACAGATCCCGATGACTTCTCAAAGATTGTTGGACTAGATCTTATCCATATGTCCAATTGCTTGAGCTAAGACGACTCGACTTTACTCTGTCGGAGCTGTGTCCAGACTAACTAACTGACCACCATTGGCTGACACCAAACATTCAGGCAACTAACTGAACAACGAAACAACCGCTGACCGGTAATTAAAAACTATCACAAGAGCACTTACAAACTAATACATGAAATAACCAAACACAAAGCTTATCCTAACCATACAAATATAACAAAACATAATATCTTCCTTTCATACAATAGGCATTTCCACTTATGTAAATGAGGAAAATATATGCAAAGATACATTATGACTTGCAGTAAAGTACAACCTCTCTTGTCCAAGTTTCGAAACTATTCATAGGAGATTATCTGATCACCATCTTTGAAATGCAGTGCAAGACTATGTAAGGCAATGATTTCTAGTAAAATCACATCAATAATTTGCTGTATTCAAAACTTTAAAATTTAAAAAAAAAATCCAATTTCAAAATACACACAATCCATGTGTCTAAAGGAAAGAAAATAAGCACTTATTTCTGAAAGATAATATTACAGAAAGAACTTACCTAAATAACTATATTTATCAACAGGAGAATCATTTTCTGTAACAGGTCCAAAGTACTGAGTCTTATCTTTCATTAAGAAATTGTCTGAAATATTTGATGTGTGCACTGTGCCTCGCCAGGTGTAAGGTCCTGGTACACCTAATACAGCTTCGTCCTCTAATAATAGACCACTAGTGCCAGCTTGACAAAATCCATATTGCTGATGGCCCCTGGAGAAAAAGAAAATTAATATTCTGTAATAAGTTAAGTATATCTTAGTTTTACCAGACCACTGAGCTGATTAACAGCTCTCCTAGGGCTGGCCCGAAGGATCAGATATTTTTACGCGGCTGGAAATCAACTGGTTACCTAGCAATAGGACCTACAGCTTATTGTGAGATCCAAACCACATTATATAACTGTCCCCAAGGCAACAAAAATGCTCTATTTCAAGGCCAGCCCATATATCACAACTGGGCTTTCAACTCCCTTCACTTCTTTATTTGCTTTCATCATAAATTTCAGGCATTAAAAATCTCTTATTCCACTTGTAAACAGTAATCCTGAGCCTGAGCAGAATTTGAGCCACATATACGCATTCTATTCAGTATGCATAGTAAAGAGTTGACCACCACTACATTCCCACAACAGGACATAAACATGAATGAGGAGCAGACTAAGTAACCAGTGTGAAAATATAACTAAATTTTATAAAGTCAACACCCAAGAAAAGCAGAAGCACTTCAGAAATGTGAGGAAAACAGACAAGAAATGCAAGCAAATATGTAGATACAATCTTGATTGTAGACTGAAAGTCAATACAATGTAGAGTGGGTGTCATGTATGACACAGGTTTGATTGTTATACTATTTCATGTAACAAAAATTCCAGTCTGTCTAAATATCGATCAAATAACATGTCATATACTGTACCTCTGCTCATGATTAAGGCAGAATGACTCAAGAAAAAATCATAATCGAAAAGCTACTTCGTAGTTTACCTTTTCAAAAGTTCAAGTGCCTCCTCTTCCTCCTCGCTCTTTCTGGAGTGCTATTTCTTTGCCATCTTTCCATCTAAATATACATTTTCCTCTCTCTTAATCATTTAAAATGCAATGGGAGTAAATAACTCTTGTAACAACCATTTTTCTCACTTACAAGGATTAAGAAGACTTTTTAAACGATAAAAACTATATAGTAAATAGCTTGTAAAACATTTGTTGTTAGTAAATTAAATGAGTTTGAGGTAATAATAGTGCATATAATCATTGAAATAATGTGAAACATGTAAGTATAGATTCATTAGAAATAAAAATATAAAAATTCTGACCAAATCATTGGGCAAGTACTACTTACTCATTTACGGGTTTTCCTCGACATGGTTCTAAGTAAGAATCTAAATCCAAGGTTTGTGACAAAACATAACACAGTCCAAATCCCCACTGAAATCCTCGTCCTTTATGCATATAACGATGGGCACACACCTGAATTATAAGTTAAAGAAAATAAAATTAAAAGATGATTTCACATTGACAAACAAAATACTAGTACGTACTACGTACTTGAAAACCCACAATTATTAAATGCTTCAAGTATCATGTCACCTCTCATCCAAATATGACAAATTTTTAATCAACTTGCATTTTTCATAGCTAACAAACCTTTGGTCTCAACAATAGGATAATCTTGCACCAGCTGGAAACAGGTTAAAAACAATCAAAAGATTGTAAAGCAAGGAATCAGTGGCATCTGGCAATTCATGCGTATACGAGCTGGTCACAGATCAGGCATAGAACACTGTGACAAGCCAGTCTTTCCCCCAACCCAGGAAAATAGAGAAGGGCAGCTAGAGGTGGGCAGTACAGCAGTCCCCGGTTATTGGCGGAGGTTCTGTTCCCAAGGGGGTACCAATAAGCAAAAACTGCCATTAACCGAAACTCGGCGATTTATGACGCCAAAATCGCACTGATAACCAGGGACTGCCAGTAAATGTTAAAACCTCAGGTTTGCTGGCTATGAAAAATACAAACTGATTAATAATTTGTCATTTGTTCATACAAACCTTCCTTCTTAACAAGAGGATAGACTTTTACTTAGAGGGATGTACAAGTACCCTAAACCGGCTGGGAGTTTAACCCATCTGACCACCCTTCCTAGAAGAACAAGTTCTAAAGAAGGGGGTCCAAGCCCGTAAGAGAATAGACAATTGGATATCTAAAAACTCAGCTGTCTGCGTTGAAACACAATGGTATATAACCAGATTCATTACATTTCAAGAACAAAAGAAAACTCTGCCTGTTCAAGCATCAAACCATGAAAGCCACTGAGGTTTGTCACCACTCCTCACTCCCCTTGCTCGAGAGAGGAGCACTTGCTACTGAATAGCAGATATCTATTGTATAGCAACAATACAAAATCAATACCAGTATGACCACCCTACTTACCTGTATCAGACCAGTTCCACCATATGACGTGCCTATTCTTTGACCCCTCCATAGGAAGAAGAAAGGAAAAAAGAAAAAGAAAGAGATCAGCCAACTCACTTATTCTCTCTTCCACACAATCATCTTAGGTAAGATACAAACTGTCCCGCCAGGGACACTAGGTGAATTACACACTTATTGGGCAACCACCACTGGACCCAAGGAAATAGTGTCCAAAGACCTGTGGGTTTGTTTGTTTGTATGGTGCATTTACATTGCATGGAACCATTGGTTATTCAGCAACGGGACCAACGGCTTTACGTGACTTCTGAACCATGTCGAGAGTGAACTTCTGTCACCAGAAATACACCTCTCACTCCTCAATAAAATGGCCGAGAATAGAACCAGCGACCACTGAGGTGGGACGCTAATACCATACCAACCATGCCGCAGTGGGCAACATCCCTAAGATAAAATGAAGTGAAAATGGATTGATGTAGCCAAGAGCCAGCACTCAAAATTCTATGAACAGACAAGTTTTTCTTAAATGCCAGGGAGGAACTTACACCTCTGATGTCATGTGCTCTATCTTGCACAGACTCATTGACAGAACTAGCATGTGAGGAGTAGGCCTGTTTATTCATCTCACGTAAACAGAATGAAACTGTATTCTTGGACACTTCCCTTCTGGACCAGCCTGTGTTAACAATAAGTCTACGGCACCTAGGTCTTAGGTGACAAGTCCTCTTTAGATAGTATCACAGTGCTCTGACGGGGCAAAGCAAGAGCTCTTATGGATCGTTGTCCACAAAGTCATTCAGTGAGGGAATGGAAAATGAGGCAAATCTGTCATCACCGAAGGATTCTGGGTCTTAGCCATAAATTCCAGGACAAATTTGAAGGCCACAGACTCCCAACCACTGATGTGTTTAACATTATAACTCAGGCCATGAAGCTCCCCAACTCTTTTCAAAGAAGCCAAGGCCAACAGGAAAACTGTCATTGGAGTCAGATCCCTGTCTGATTATGGAGGAGTTATGGGAGTTCCATTTGACAATGTTTTTTAGAGAGAGAGAGAGAGAGAGAGAGAGAGAGAGAGAGAGAGAGAGAGAGAGAGAGAGAGAGAGAGAGAGTTTCGTGGTTTGTATTGCTGTTGAGATCGTGTAGTATGTATTTATGTTTTTGGTTTTCCGTGTGTGAGAGAGAGAGAGAGAGAGAGAGAGAGAGAGAGAGAGAGAGAGAGAGAGAGAGAGAGAGAGAGCTTACTTGGTGGATGTATGGTTAGTGATTGAATTGGCTGTTGGTGAGTTCTGGGTTGTCTGCTGGTGCAGTTGGAGTTAGTTGTTTAAATCAGAGCTTTGAGGAGTCAGTCTGTAATGAGAAATCGTGAAGGACAGACGTTTTGGGCGGCAGTCTTGGCAGTACTAGTGTTGGTCAATTGTGTTGTGTTTTCTAGGAGTTCTTTGAGTTATCTGTGATGTGTGTTTGAAGGTGGTTGTGCTTGTGTGTTGGGAGGTTGTTGAGCTTGTGAGTTTCTGTTGAGTTGTGAGTTGTTGTAGTTGAGGGTTGTTGTTGATGTGTTGGGCGCCGTTGTGGTTTCTTGGTGTCGTTGTGAGTGGTTGCATGTGGGCTTGTGGGGTTGTTGGTTTGGAGTTGTGAAGTGGGGTTGTTGGTGAGCTGTTGCAGTTTCTTGGTGTTGTTGTTGTCGTGGCTGTAGTCCTTGGTTGTTTGTTGTGGTTGTAGTCCTTGTTTGTTGTTGAGTTGTGGGGTTGTGGTCCTTGGTTGTTGTTGTGGGGTTGTGGTCCTTGGTTGCTTTTCGTGTTGTTGTGTGGTTGTGGTTCTTGATTGTTGTCGTGTTGTTGTTGAGTTATGTGGTTATAGTTCTTTGCTGCTGGTTGTGTGTTAGTTTGTGGCGGTTGTTGGTGTCTCAGCGACCTCGTCCAGCATACAGCACAGCATAGCCCTGAGTATCTGGAGTTGGGGTGAGTACATGTGTTTGTGTTTTTTGCTCTGTGGAGGTAAGTCAATTGCCCTGCGTTTTTCTGTAACATGAAGAGGAAAGTGTGGCTGAGGGTGAGTTTGGCAGCCAAATTGGTTAAGTTTATGCGGGGAGGATTTTGCCCGCTTGTTTTTTGAGCTTGTGATCCCGCCATATGATGACTGACATATGAGCTCGAATGGAGCTTGAGTGAGACTTCTCAGGATTAGAGAAAGATCCCACACAGGAGGCTTCAGTTCTCTTGGAGAACAGGACTGTCTGAAACTCCTGAAAAATAGGAGATTTCCCAGGATGAAGAGATGTCTACGCCTTTCAGGCACAAAACCAAGCCCAAGGCCACTTTGTAGCCTCTGATAACTGAAACAGAAAGACCTTTCTCAACCCTGAGGAAGATCAGAAAATCTGCTATCCGCTGAACAGAAGCTCTGAGTGGAGAGAAACCCCTTTGACAACACCAATCACAGTTGACTGCCCATTTTCCCTGGTAAACTACTGATGAAGATTTCCTAAGATATGTGGAGATCTGGCCTGCAGCCTTTCTAGAAAAACCTCTTGCTTGGGGGAGATACTTGATAGTCTCCAGCTATGAGAGACAGGGACTCTACTGAATGGTGAAACCTTTCCACATGAGATTGGCAAAGGAGCTGTTGCCATGAAGGAATTTCTCTTGGAACCTCTGACACAAGAGACAGAACGGCCGGGAACCACTCCACTTGAGGCCACAGAAGTGCCACCAAGGTCATCCTGAGATTTTAAGAACTCATTACTCTGTTCAGAACTTGACGGATCAGGCAAAATGGAGGGAAGGAGTACCCCTTGAGATTGTCCCAAGGATGCTGCAAGGCATCCTCTGCTAGAGCAAGAGGATCTGGGAAAACTGAACAGTAAACCTCCAGCTTCCTGTTGAAGCAAGTGGCAAAGAGGTCTAGCATAGGCCTTCTCAAAACGTGAAAAAGCCTGTCCGGCACATCCTGATGGAGAGACCACTTCATGCCCAGGATTTAGTTCCAACAACTCAGCTTGTCAGCCACCAGATTCCTTTTAACTGAAATATACCTGGCGGAGAGCTCCACCAAGTTGTCGATCGCCCATTGGTGCAGCTCGACTGTCATCAAATGGAGCTGATGAAACACCGGAGACCCGTTTGTTCACATAGGCGACCACCGTGGTGTTGCCTAACATCAGCATGATGGAATGAAAAGACAAATGTAATACTGTACAATAAAGAGGAAGGAAAGAAAATGAAGGGAGAACCAGTCACTCACAACTCTCACTTACCAAGTACCTCTGACAAGGTGCTACCCGCCCCAAATGGACAAAAGGGGAGCTAGGCAAGTCACAAAACTTGTTGAGCAGCCACCACAGAACCCAAGGAAAATGTGTCCAAGTATTTATGGACAACATCCTGCAGGAAAAAAAAAAAGGTACATCAAAGCAGTCCGGTGCGACCACAACCCCATAACGCAATCCCTGCAGAATGCTATCAACCTTGTGAACTCTTACCCAGACTGCACATTTGTCTTCCTCACTATACAAGTCATATGACTGCTTGATCTGCCATTGGATTGAAAAGGAAATAGTTTTCTTGGACACCTCTTTCTTGGCCCTGGCAGTTCAGTAAGTACTAACAAAGACGTCAGCAATCAAGCCTGAGATTCTGAGTTCTCTTTAGGTAGTATTGCAGTACCATAACAAGACACAGTAGCATCTAGTCCTGATCACTACCAACAAAGTCCTCTAGGGAGATCGAAAAGGACTCAAACCTGGTGTCAGGGACAAACAGGTTCTGAATGTTTACTACAAAATCCAGGACAAATTTAGTTCAACCCATACAGATCCCAATCCCCTTGAGTGTTTTATTTTATACCAGCAGCTATAAAGTTTGTCTACCATTTTTGCTGAAGCCAGGGCAAGGAGAAAAACAGTCTTTAGTTGCACAGGCAACTAGTGAGGTTCCTCAGAGTGAGAATTAAATCCCACTCAGGGGGCACTGACTTCCCTGGGAGGACAGGACTGTTTGAAGCTTCTCAGGAGCATGGAGATCTTCCACAAAGAGGAGAGATCTACTTCTTTGAGTTTGAAGGCTTGGCCTAAGACTAACCTGTAGCCCTTGATGGCTGAGACAGGATGAAGCTTCTCTCAGTGAAGGAAGACAAGAAAGTCTGCTATCCACTGAAGAGTAGCTCTGACTAGAGAGATTGTGGTTAGTGCCTACAACACCAATCACAGAAGATGGCCCATTTCTCCTGATAAACAGCCAGCAAGGATTTATGTAAATAACCAGACATCTCCTTCACTGTTCAGTTAAAAAAGTCTCTCACTTGTAAGATATGTTAGTCAGTCTCCAGGCATGAAATGCCAGTGATTCTGAAGCCTGGTGATACCTATCTACAGTAGGCTGGCACAACAAGTTGTTTGTTCAATGAAGGATTTTCCCTCAGGACCTTGGACAACAGTCAGCAGGTTCAGATACCATTTGGCATGTGACCACTTGGATGCCAGCAATGTTAGCCTGAGATCTGGAATGATAACGCCCAGTTGCATCCTTCAAATCAAGCAAACTGGCGCAAGAACATATGAATTGATGTTGTCCCATGAGTGCTGCAATACTCTTCCAACACTGCCCTTGGGTCTGGGAATATCAAATAGAAAACCAGGAACTTCCTTTTAATGAGTGGCAAACAGGTCTATACTCTCAGTACCCCACACCTCAAATAGATGTAGAGGCCACTCCATCCCTATCATCTGTGTCTGGTGGCTAAGCTTATCTGTCACTACATTCCAAGAACCAACACACAGTGTACCTGAAGTCATCAGATGTCATGGCAGCAATGTTTGAGGAATACTTCCTCTGAAGACTACCTTGTAAACTCTTCGAATTTTTTTGCAAGAAATGTCTCCAACAAAAGCCAGGGATGCACCCAACCCCCTCATGCCATGCAAACCAGGAAGAGGTGGGTTCCATCTTTCTAATTACGGACACTACAAAAATTTCCAGCCCATGTAAAGAAAGTGACTTGTTTGTGATTAGTAATAGGATGCAAGAAAAACAAACTATCTGGGACATTTTCCATTACATTTCAGTACACCTGGAGTGCTTGGACCAAGCCTAATGTCATCAATAATTCTGAGTTCCTGTAGAAGGGTGGGGAATTTCTTCTTCAAAGGGGCCTCATTCTCGGCCAGAAATGACAAGCTAGAAGACAACATGAAGGTTAAGTGTGAGAGTGATGAACATTCTCCCCATCTCAGGAAATTAGGAAGCTAAAATGGTTAAAATGGTTTGGTTAGGAAGACAACTGACCATGAAGGATACCCCAACAATGACTCAACCACACAAATGTAGGAATAAGGTGGGACTTGTTCCAGCTAATCAGGAAACCCTTTGACTGGAGTCTGCTGACTACCACGCTCAGGTTGCAATGACACTTCTTTGGTAGCTCTCCCGTAATACACAATCATCTAGGAAGGCTACCAGTTAAATGCCTTCCTTTCTGAGTTCCTGAACAACTATTGTTGCTAATTTTGTTTAGATTCTCTGTGCAATATCTAGCACAAAGGGTATAATCTTGAATCTGAACCCCAGAAAGGTAATGGGGACGTGTTATTATGTCACTTTCAGATCAATAGAAGCTCTCCAAGTCCTGCATGGAATGAGTGAAAGTATTTAGACAACAGTGGTCATCTGGAAATTGCAGCACACAACTCTTTCCAGGAACTGAGGTGCTACTCCATGAAATCATAGAAAACCATCATAAAGTTTGCAAAACAGTCCTGGAAGACTCTTGAAAGCCTCCTTGGTTACCTTTAGAATAGTGGACAAGGCTAGGAGAAGAAAAGTGGTGGAGCCTTGCATGGAAATCAGAAGTGGCAGTCTCATCTGAGTTTTTGCCCATAAAGATACCAAACTCCTGTGTAGCCACAATGAACTGGAATTTTTTCCCATTCAAAGAAGGCATAAGTGTTGGCCATCCCTTTGTGGAATTGCCAGATGCTGAGATAGTTGAAATGAACTGCTTTATTTCCAACATCATCTTATGCCTCCCAGTAACTGCAAAGTCCATAATACCTCGCTTCACATGATTTATTGTTATAAAAGTGAAGGGGCAAAAGGCTGGTGCCACCCAAAGTTGGGGGGGGGGGCTACTGGTTTTCCAAGATTATGGAGGTACCATACTTTTCAGTGAAATATAAAAAGGAGTTGCCCCAATGGCTTTTGCTATTAAACTAGCAGGGAGGATGACTGTCTCCTTTCGCACTGATCCTCCTGGATTCAAGATGTTAGAACCAGTCGAAACTGATAATATGGTCATATCACATTTTCTGACTCTAAAAGGATCTGTGCAACAGACTTTATTTCTCTTTAGCCTTGGGTTTTTTGTTAACTTCCTCCTGGAACCTTTTTTTTCCAAGGGTTAATTCCTGCACGGTGGTTTTTGAAGACTTTCTTGGCTCTTTTTGGAAGATTTTAGAAAGTCATGAAGATAACCTTCAACTCTGTGTCCAGAGCTGTTTTGCATTCCTATAAACAATTCTCTGCACCATCTTTGGTTTAGTGGTGATCAGTACTAAGAACTTCTCCCATACTATGCATTATTTTGTTCAGAAATTATGAACAAGCTTTGGACAGAACTTCCTTATTATGGACCACTGTCCTCGGCGAACCAGGCCTGGGTAGCCACATTGTTGCTGCCAGGAAAGGGCTTGGGAGTCTAATGAAGGGATGTAGTGCCTGCAAGAGATAGAAACTCTAGAGGGAAGAAGGGTGGGCCCTACTGGGTTTCCTTCTCAACATCAGGTCATCACATGAGTAAAAAAGTACTTCAGGGAGAAAAGGCTGGCCCTATGAGGGACCTCCTCAACAGAAGGTTATTGTATAGGCAAAAATGTACTTCAGGGAAATGAGGATGGCCCTATCAGGGTCCTCCTCAACATCCTGTTATTGCATAGGGGAACCTAGATATTCTTTCAAGGGATCTCTCTCAAGAGAAAACAAAGTCAGTGCCCCTGGATCTTCCAAATTTAGGGGGAAAAAGTTTAGAGGCAAGATCCACTTCATGCCTAATATTGGGGCATCTATAACAATGCATGACTCTTGATCTCCATCAGAGAAGATATACAGGGAGATCTTCAATTCAAGTATCTTGGCATACTGGCCAAGACATGGAATCTATTTGGGAACATAGCAGAATACTCTTGGCCAAAGCCCTGCCAGAAAGATGTCTCCTCCCCTATGCTCTCTGAAACCTTGGCCCCAAGGGCTAGTCTGAATCAACCTTTATTTTGCACACATCCAAAAACAACTTAAACTCAACTTAATACCAGCATGGCTATCATGGCTATGTTTATAGCAGTTGGTATGTGCTGTTTCACTGTCAAACAGCAGATTATGCTGTTTACAGTGGGGAAAGCAACCTTTAGGTTTAGCATATTAGCAACTCTGCAGCAAGGAAAAACAAAAACCATGAGAAACAATCAAATGTATGCCATATATACGATTAGATAGGCAGAACATACACTAGCATGAAACAAGCTAGCATAGTTGTAAGTATACATGGCCATAACAACTGGATAAGAGAACTTATGAACAAAGAAAGGATAACAGTCTCTTATCCTGCCATGAAAAAACCCATGAATATCATAAGAAATGGGTTATAAAAAAGGGATTTTGACGTAGGAAAAATCTATTTCTGGGCGAGGAAGCCGTGTCGCTCCGTGAAATGTGTCCTCTTTAGCACTATTTCTAGTAAAATATTAAAATTAAGCAACCAACACAACAATGGGTGATATGCATTAACTAGAGTACTATACGTATTCCAATAATAATACAGGCGCCCCGCAGTTAACGGCGCAATCGCTCAACAGCGAATTGGTTTTACGGCGGTCGTCAAAAATATTCATTAAAAAGATAAAGCATTTTAAAGGTATCTTTACGGCACAATTTTCAGTTAACAGCGCCGCTAGCGCCGTTGACTAACGAGTTCATACATTTGTAGAAATGCCGTTCAGACCATAAAGGTTATGCAAATTATATTAACAAATTTTATGGAGAGTTAATACGTAGGTATTAGGGAAAAATATATGCCTCTGAGTACCATCTACCATATTACATTCGATGGTACTTTACCTCAAATCAATTATCATTAACTACTGCAATGATATGAGTTATGGCTTCTATTTTTACACTGATATCCACTATATAATTGAATCTATTAATTTCAATTATATTAGGAGGACCCAAACTTTATTTCTTAGGTTATTAAAAAGTTGTGACGCCACTATCTACCAAAGTAATAGTACATATATGTGTAGATTTGGGAAATGTTAGTTGTTCCACTACAACAACAAAAAAACCCATGATACTAAAGATAACTAGGAAAATTTTTGTAGTACATAATTTTTATTTAAATGTTTCTTAATTGTTAATAGAAAGAAACATGGGATACTAAGTATAAAACTGGCCCATAAGTGAAAAACATAAGGTGAAACTGCAAGACAAGTCACTGTTATCATTTTGTAATCAAGGAGTTAGGCTGAAAAATTTTCCTTTTTACTCCGCAAACAAAATTTATCTAAATATAGTAAAATAAAACCCATCAACTAATGAGTTTTAGCTAAACAAATTCCTAATTAACGAGATACTATTACTGTCAAAGTTGAAAGCAAAGCAGAATTCACTGCATAGCCTAGTGGCCTAATCCAATCTACATGGCCTTTAAAAATATTCTGGAACACAGGTGCATGTAAATTGTATGACAGATCAACAGTAAAGGGGATCTCAGTTGGATTTTGTGCTGTTGACGCATTTATGTGAGAAGGGTAAAGGAAAACTGAGTGCACTGCAGGGCAAAGGAAAGAGCCCTCTTGCACTTAGTCCTTTTATACTCTATCACTGTGTCTAACGAAGGAACTACGTATCCTGGCCAAGACCAACTATGAGAGAATTCTTTGATATTTAATGGTTGGTCTGCCTTATGGATCCCCCTGAGGGGATCATAAGAGTAACTCCTCTGAGAACAAACAACAGCTGCACTATCAAAAATGTTAAAATTAGGATGCCTGCAAAACACTTGCACTGAAACATTGACCTTCTCCATTCTTTTATCTTGAATTAATTTCTGATTATCCTAACTCTTTAAAAGTTTATCTCAGAAGAGTCCATGACACATACTTTGATGACTTTAGCTTTAATGCACACGATAGTCAACAAAATCCAAATAAGCTGACAAGCCCAAATTGCAGTTTAATCAGAGGATTAAGCCTCAACCAAATGATCATCATTCCTGCAGTGCAAACCTTTCCATTAAATCATTTTGAGATTTGCAAATGTATATATCTGCTCAGGTAGAGTTGAACATTTCCAATGAGTGTTTTCAAAAAAGCCTCTGCGAATCGCACAATTTTTCTTCTTTACTTTGTACATTCTAAAGTAATATCATACAGTTTATACCTCTACTATGAGTATATCCATTAAACTAGTACTGAGTCCTCACTTTAAACAATTTACTAATGGTAACACATCAACATATGTGTTTCTCAAAATTCATGCACATTGTTTTTTTTTGCTAAACTGTTTCACTGCTGTTTTATAGTAGCTTCTGAGAACATCTGTGGAAAAAATTGCATCCACTCACTCTTTAAAAAGAGCTTACTCCCATTTGTAGTACATACAGTATATTTCTCACTGCTCTGAATAAAACACAGAATAAAACAAAATCAGCAACACCCAATTTAAATATCAATTAGATAACAGTTAAATACATCATCTTCATCTATCTTTGGCTAGCTAACTTACCAATACTTTACCTCCTGGACCTTGGCTCTTAAGGGTAACCCCAAGCCACTGATCATCTTTAATTTCGTCTTCGGCTGGTTCTGCAAGTGCTTCATTCAGATCTGCAATAAGGATATCTCTTTACTTCATGTTTCACAGTACTTTACACATTGGAGAGGGGTAAAGAAATGAAACTATGCTCTGACAATCTTGTACATACTACCTTGCAGCATAAAGTCCACAAACAGCTACAAAATTTTGTACTTTATATATAAATAATATTTACAAAGCAGAAAAGCTTACATAAAACTGACACTAGTCAGCAAATTAAAAGCAATGCAAAGGTTTTAAATTTAATACAATACACAATAATTTTACTTATAAGTAACAATATGCAATTTATCATTGACTACACTTAATACACATTACGCTACTGATATGCTAACCTTGACATTTACCATTATGAACTAAAATGAAGCTGCGTTTCAGATGCATAATGCAAAAATTAGGAACTGAAAAACTATTTCAGACAAAAGTGAAGAGCCACAGCAAAGGCAGCTGCGGTCCAGAAGATACAGTGAAAAAAATAATGAAAGCAAAAGTTGCCTTTAAAATCACAAGTGAACACAGGCATGGTTACATGCGGCAGCACCCCGACCATAATTGCAATGTTTGACAAAACTGGAATTTTATATACATGAAAAGTAAACGAAAGCTCACATTTGCTTCACATTCCAGTTTAGTCATGTTCCTATAAAACAAAAGTGTAGCCAAAGGCTTGCCCTTTAGTGAGCAATGAAATGCTAGAGAAAACCTTGACCATCAATAACTTAAAAACAAAGCAAATAAACCAAAACAAAAACTGAGCAAATGAATATATATAATATGAATACATATCTTCTACAAACTTTGCTCCTGTTGCTGATTCATGATAAACCTCAAAACTCAAGGCATTCAATAAGGGTAAATCAAGACCCTTGATCTCAAAAACAGTAATTGATTTCATAATAAAGGAGACCAGCTACACCAACAGAAGCAAGCAAACCTAAGATTGTACATATTAAGGCTATAAAAACATGCTCTAAGATATCCAAAATGCAGTGGCAAAAAAGAAAAACTTAGCCTAACATAACAACAAAAGAATATTGTCAAAACTTTATATAAAATCCAGCTTTCAACACAGCATATCTCCAAGGGGCAGCAATGGGAGAGTATAAAACTGAAAATAAAAACAAAAATCATACCAAAAGTCAGGAAAAAATAAAAATTTTCAGTCTCTAGGGATATGAGGACAGTTAAAGGAAGGTCACAATTTGAGTGAGAAATGAGGAATATATGGTAATAAAACTTTCAGGGTTTGAAGAGATTTAATAAATTCACAAAGATCACAATGTGTGAGAATAAAGGAGGGATTTGTGTCATTTGAAAATACTTACATAATGAAAGAAGATTGCAGAAGAAATAAATGGGTTCACAAGCTATGCTTGACAATTCAATCTTGTGTGTTTTCTTCCCTTTTGGAATTCATTCATACTGCATAAGTATAATACAGACTTTCTACCTGTTAATGAATTATCTTATCTTGGCTAAATTCATTCAAATCTAATTTGCATGTATAGCTATTTTGTTTGTCAAAATTTTCTACCCACAAACCTTTTCCAAAATAAATACAAAATATCAGCAATACTCAGTGCCTAGTGCAGTTCTGCAGATCTGATGGGTTCCATATGGGAAACCAGCTCATTCTCCAGCTGTAATACCATAACATAAGCTTCATACCTAGGATTTATCTTGTATTTTTTTTATAGATTGTCTACACTTTTGACGCATGATTTATCCCTACCTTTTTTACCCTTCTATGAGTAATCCAGCATGGACCTCTAAGATGATTTTAATAGAGCATACACACAATGAGCTGTCATCCTCTGGTTACTTGTCTCACCTGAGCTGACCTAGCCACTTCTTTCTAATGCACAAAGCCACTAGTTCTAAAGACCCAACCACTCTTCTTGAAAATAACGAACCATTTACTACATGAGGTCCCAGGTTTCTCATTTACTTTAGTCTGGAGCATCTCCTCAACTAAAGATCTGACTGCTTCTAATTAAAATTACTTACACTATTGAACATCAGAGGATCAGACTGCTCCAATTCTAAAGAGCAGAGCAACTCCTCGTCAAAGGATGAGGAGCAAAGCTGATCCACATCTAAGGACAAAAGCTGCTCATTATTTTTAAAGGACCAAGCCATTTGTCTCCAAAGGAACCACTCTTCTACAAAAGTCTCTCTCTCTTCTAAAAACCACTCCCCATTAAGTCTAGAACTACTATAGTATAGTCCTGGGCACTCACTTTAGCAATTGGAGACTCAAGAACTTGAATCCACTCCAACTAAATTAACATTAGCCTTAAAATTATAGCTTTGCTTTAAACATAGATAATTTTTCCAAAATACAAGGTGACCCAATAGCTAATGCATACACACACTAGGCACTGAGAGAGATATTCTTTTACCATTGGAGAGGGTTTGTCTGTAAAAGCATTTCAATAAACAAAACAGATTTGTACAAAAAATGCTTTTACTTTGTAATTTAGAAAACTTCTTTGTAAATGTTTAGCTTGCATATATTGTTAAATTATTATGGGAAATATTAAAAAACCTGCCAAAAATGACATACCATCTCCCCAGCACTTACACTCTTGGAGAAGAAAGCAAAGTAATTTGTCCCTGAGGAATGTGTACCTGTAGACACTGAAAACATACATTAACAAGCAAAATCCCAACCTTGTGCATGCACCAAAAGCAACATAAGCACATTCAAGCCAAGCATAATAAGATCAAATACAAACGTTGAAATAATAATGAGTTGTATCTTATGGATCTTATTCATAACATTCTCTACTTCTTTATCTCTCCACAATAATCGTATAAATACATACATACATATATATATATATATATATATATATAATATATATATATATATATATATATATATATATATATATATATATATATATATATAATACTATGTATATATATATACGTATATATATATATATATATATATATATATATATATATATATATATATATATATATATATATAGATATATATTATACTATATACTATACACCTTCCTAACACTAGCTGCTTCATTAACATGCACAGAAGGCTCATATGCAGCATACTGATTTTCATTCACAGACTGCACCAACCAACTCTACCTTGCAAGCCATGGTTGTTTAAAACCCTCCTTTCCAATAGCTTTTACATATCTTTAAAAAATTTAAGTTTCCTTTCCTTTAATTGAACGGTTCTGAATTCAACTCTATTTTCATCATACGACCTATCATCACACATTCTTTCCATATGACAATGCTATCTCAAAGCAATTTGGTCCTTTCAACAACTCTAAACTTTCTATCATTTCTACAACTTGACTCAACATTTCTAACCATTTTAATTATTCTTACAACACACAAAGATACCACCCTACTACCAAAGAGTTACGTTCCGGACAGCAGTTGATATGTTGAATTGTTTGTAAGTTGGTTACTGTACTTTTCATGCCTATCTAAGTACATAATAAATAAGTAAATCTTAGTTTAACCAGTCCACTGAGCTGATTAACAGCTCTCCAAGGGCTGGCCCGAAGGATTAGATTTTTTTACATGGCTAGGAACCAATTGGTTACCTAGCAACGGGACCTACAGATTATTGTGGGATCCGAACCACACTATATCAAGAAATGCATTTCTATCACCAGAAATAAATTCCTCTGATTCCGCGTTGGCAGAGCAGGGAATCGAACTTCGGACCACCGGATTGGCAGCCGAGCTCGATATCTAAGTACAGTATGATATAAATTTAATACAGTACTGTAAGTTTTTTCATTCTAAAACATTATACACCATACATACCTGGTGTCTGTACTACAAAACCACTGAACTTACGTACTTACGTATTGGGTCAATTGGGTACACATTGTACAGACTGTACATTTATGGGTCGACCTGTGTTCGCCGGAGAAAAGGGATCGCTTTCACACGCCCCGAACTTTATACCCGACACCCTCTGGGTGCTCGTGCGAGGGTAGTAACCTCTGCATACCAATGCTAGCTTTTTTCTCTGGTATATTTATAAACTATACTGGAAAAGTAGATAGTAGGATCCCTTTTCACCTGGCGACACAGGCCTCTCCCCAGAAATAGATTTTTCCTTCATCAAAATCCCTTTTTATGAAGTATTTTAAGATGATTTCTAAATATGATATGTATGTACATAAAGTGTTTTAGGATGATACTAAAAGTATGCAGACCATATCTAAAATACATAAGACAACGATTACCTATATTGAACAGGGTACGTATTTTTCTGTCTGCGGCACACAGTACACGTACATGTATTTTTCATACACACATAATAAGTATATTTTCGTGACAAAATACATTTTTATGATGAAAAAAGCTTATTAATTTTCAAATCCTACAGTTCTGTAATACTTTCATGTAAACAACAAAATGTCAGTAACAAAATCGGGTTTTCTTAAAAGATGCTATACCCAAGCCAACTTTCTGCAGATAAAAAATCTTATGACGCCGTGACGCCTTCTTAGAGCAGTGCCCAGACAAAATATTTGAAATGCTATTGGCTGTTGTCTGCACAGCAGCCAATCCAGGAGCAGCATTCATTTTCCTTGTCGCTCACTGGCTGTACACTTGGCGTTAATTGGTTAAACCCTGACCTCATCTCGCGGAGATGGAATTGTGGGTATCGCACATCTATTACCCAAGAAGCTAAAAGAAAGAAGACCGTCATGAAGCTCAACGAGAAGGTGAAACTTCTCGACATGTTGAAGGAGGGAAAAAGTTATGCCGCGGTCAGCTGCCATTTCAAAGTGAACAAGAGCACAGTGAGATACATAAGAAAAAAGAAAATGAAATAAGAAAAAGTGTAAGTATAGCGTACTGGCACCGCAAAGGCTGTGTCCACAGTGAGAGACAAAACCATCGTGAAAATGGAATCTGCACTCGCGTTCTGGATCAAGGACCTCAGGAAGAAGAACATGCCCCTTGACTCCAAGATCATACGCTAAAAAGCACGACAGCTCTACCAGCAGCTATCAACTGCTACTGGTTCACAAGGTGGTGAGGAAGAGGAAGCCGAAGCCGAAGATGTAGAGGCACTGGAAGGCAATGAAGAAGGGACATTGAAATTCTTGGGCTTTGAAGAACCAGCTCCTGAAGAGGAAGAGGAAGAAGCCACAACCGGGACCATCCTCAGCTCTCCAAGGATTTCAGGGGAGCAAAGGATGGTTCCACCAGTTCCAGAAAAGGTTCCACCTAAAGTCTGTTTCCCTACATGGGGAAGCTGCATCTGCAGACAAAGAGGCAGCCGCAAAATATCCAGAGACCTTCATGAAAATAATCCAGGAGAAAGGATATCACTCAGAACAGGTGTTCAATATGGACGAAACTGGCCTGTTCTGGAAGAAGATGCCGACCTGGATGTACCTTATGAAGGATGAAGCTAAAGCCTCTGGATTCAAGGCAAAAAAGGGCAGGGTGACCCTCCTGATGTGCGGGAATGCAGCTGGTTTTATGCTGAAACCAGGCCTCATTTACAAGGCTGCAAATCCCAGGGCACTCAAGAACAAGAGCAAGGCGTTACTGTCCGTCTTCTGGATACATAATCCCAAGGCCTGGGTCCCCAAAGTCCTTACGAAATACTGGTTCCACCAGAGCTTCATTCCTCAAGTTAGGCAATACCTGGCCGATTTGGACATCGACTTCAAGGTCTTGCTCATGATGGACAATGCTGGTGGCCACCCTCTCAATATTTATTCCAAGGGAGTCCAGTTTGAGTTCCTCCCTCCCAACACCATCTCTCTCCTCCAGCCTATGGATCAGGGCGTCATCCATGTCTTCAAGGCACTCTACACCGGGAACTCCCTCCAGCACCTTGTTGATGTAATGGACCGTGAAAGTGAATTTACGCTGAAAGATTGTCACGTGTCTGTCTGTCATCGACCAGTCGCTGAAGGACATGAAGAAGGAGACCCTGAATGCCTGCTGGAGTAAGTTGTGACCAGACAGTGTCCATAATTATAAGGGCTTTTCTCCTCAGGAAATCCAGCATTCGGCCATTAATAAGGCAGTCCAGTTGGCAAAAATTCTTGGTGGTGAGGGCTTTGACAATATCACCAAGGAAGAAGTCGGTACCCTCATTGATGCCCACTCTAGTGACAGACCAGGACTTGGAAGAGCTGACGAAGTCTGCCAGCGAGGAAGAGGACACTCCAGGTTCAGGAGAAGAACAGGAATTTGTTGCAACATGGGATCCTTACATGGAACGCTCCTTTTAGTTTTCTAATATTCTTGATACAGCATTGGACCCCTATAATCAAACCCTCACCACCATGAAGAAGCAACGGCAGCAGCTGCCAATCACGATGTTCATCACACAAATGAAGAGGGACCCTCCAAAGCCTCCCAAATCGCCTAAAGTAGTGCCTCTTGAATTGCCTGAAGAAGTGGCTCCCAAATCGCATGAGTCACTGCCTCCCAAAGCGCCTCCTGAAGATGAAGAGGCACCCTCAGAGGATATATAACTCCTCTGCTTAGCTGTGCAGTCATATCTTCATTGTCATTCATCGGACTGCATGGCTAATTCATCATCATCATCTTACATCAACATTCATCACTGGTGAGTACCCTATTTACATTTGTTGTACTAGTGTAAAACAATTGTTTAATGTTCATACATATTTTGTTCTTTCTCTCTATCTCTTGTGATTTTACATACAATTGTTTCCCTTGTAAAAAGAAAACTGGACATCTTAAATAGTAACTGTATGAAAGAAAACATGCATGACTGAATACTTACGGGGGACCGGATTATTTTCACATATGTAACTAAGTCATGCAGTACGAACGTATGTATTTATAACCATACAATTTAAGATTTACTTTAAAACAGTATCAATAATATTTCAAAGATTAATATGAACCACAACAGGATGATATTTTAATGTATATTTGATGTAGGAGGGTCTTTTTAGGGATACTTTGGTGTTTCCATGTTCAGGATAGGAGAGTATAAGCATTTTTAGAGGGGGGTTCCAAACATTCACGGATTCTAACTATTTGCGGGGGGGATAATCTGGTACGCATCCCCCTTGAATACGAGGTGCCCACTGTACTGTAACAGGCAGAAATATAAATGGAATTAAAACTAATGAAGGTGGAAAATTCAGTTTTTTCTGCATGTGCTAACCTAGGAACATACATAAACTACATTTGCATTTAGAGTAAGCCGCTAGTCTTCTTTCTCCACAGAATTCTATTCTTGGTATCTGAGTGTCATGTCTGTTAATAACGCTACCGAGCTGAGATACTGTGAAAAATGCGTTCAATTAATAATGCTACCAAGCTGAGAAACTGAAAAATGCGTTCATGTAAGTCAAAAAGAAAATAAATACATAGAACATTTGCTAAATTGCCATCTTGAAGTATTCACGCAGAACATCTTTATGTTCTTCCACATACTTTATTTCAAGGCAAACTGGAACAAATCTCATTCAGTATTAGAAAAAATGTAATACAGTAATAAAAATTTTCTAATGCCCAGATCTACATAAAACTTTAATGTTACTGTAAATGAAAACTTCCAGGAAGGTACTTTAAACTGAAAGCTTCTGTCGACTGGGTAAGCCCCCTTCCAGTTTAATTCATCCTATCCCTTCCAGTTGATGATGCTTTACCTATTCAAGTCATAGCTATATAATGAGTTTTGTTTTCAACATATTAATATTTCTCATGTATCTACCTTGTTTTCCTACTACAGTACCCTCCTTTCTACATTTCCTAAGGGATACCAATGAGATGTCTTTGACAGGTTTCTGTGTGGAAGGTAAGAGCACAGGAACCAAGGCCAAGCTGTTTCTCAAACAAAATACTTTTGTCCCCTCCCAGTCATTTGACAAAAGTTTTTTCTTAGAGTATACTCTATCATTTAATTCATGTTATATAATATTAATCACATCATTGTTTAATTTAAATAGTACTTCTGTCCATCTGGTACAGATACTATTGGCAAGTTTTATCTGTCTATTCTTCCTGAGTAAACAAGATTTCAATCTTAAGCTTTACTATATTGTTGCTTAACTACAGGAAATAAACCTGCATCTGATCATGGAGTGCACCACCTCAAAAACGAATAAAAATGTATGCTAAAGCTTACAAAATCCTAGGCCCAATTTAAAAAACAAGTAATAGACCTAACAATCCCTTTTTTTAATAAAAATGCTATGGTAAACACAACGAATTTGTGCATCTACAAACATATTTGTCAATAATTATTAAGTCATTCAATTTAAATTAATGCATTTGAGTACTTACTTGAAAGGCCCCAAAAACCTGGAATCCACTGCCAAGTAAATTATCTGGAGATGTTCTACTGCCATAAGATACTGGGAACTGTTTGTTATGCCTCTACCTCCCCAAAATTTCACATACGTATAGTTATTTTAATCAATGGCTCATGAAAAAAGTTGATAATGACATGTTTCATCTAATATTTGGCACAATTGGTTCCAATTGGCATTAAAATACACGAAAAATACATAATGTTCTGCCAGAAATACTGTGCATTCAAAACCTACTTCAAGACAATGTGATTATGCCTATGAGCACTTATGAGCACATTCTTTCAGTCTTTCATCAAATAAATTTGGGGAAGAAGTTTAGGTTACAAATATGCTTTCATTCACATCACTGAATAATTACTTGAAATATAACGATGATATTTGGTAATGTTACATTTGACTGTAAACATCATCAACCTAATCACTACTTCTAAGAACATTTCCACAAGATAAATGATAACATGTTAAACTTTTTCACTTTTTGGGTGTGTTGTATAGCCATTTGGCCTCTTTTTTGGTGCAAGGAGTACTACTGTTTTGTATGAAATTAGGGATATTCTATTCCACTACGATTTTACAGAAGTTAAAATTCTACTATGATATAGTAACCTGATAAAACCACAAACGTACTTATGACTACTGCTGTTAAATATTTCTTCATGTGTGACATTATTTTATTCACAAGAACTCTCCACTAAAATGTTGTTGTCAGAGGTAAAAGGAAAACAAAAAGTTTAAGAAACTAACAACAAAAAGAAACCAGAATTTCCTGAAAAATTTGCAGAAGTAAATAATTGGGTAGTACTGCTGAAAAATACAATAAAATTTTATTATCACTAACAATCACAACCACACAAGAATTACATGCAAAACAGTATGCAATCAATTTCAAACAGTTTCCCTCATCACAGGGTAATGGCATTCCCTTAAAAATATCCAGCAATGTTAAACATAGCACAAAAGTAAACTGTACATCTTTTTGTAACTACACACTCCATAAAAAAAAATCACCTAAATTTTAGTGCATAAAACTTCAAAGTCAATATAAATCACCAATATAAAATCATACCACACATACAAACGCAGGTGAATGGTTAACATGTTTTGCCTATATGTAAAATGTTAGCAAGCTTCGTGAAATAGCCTAAGCTGCAAATGCTGGCACAGAAGATGATCAGGAATCACTTCACCGATAAAACTGTGCCAAGTGGGTTTTGTTTTAAATATGAAGGAGTTATATGAAGGAAGCAAGAACTTGAGAAAGAAAAACAGCAAGAAGAAAAAGACTGCCTGGGGCATTTCATCATTTGTTAGGGAGGTGGAAGCATGCTGAGCAGGCAGCTACACACTGTAGGAATGGAATGGGTTGGTGCCATAAAGTGCCATGGTGATGGTGGTAGAGGTGGTGGTGGTGGTGGTGGTGGTGGTGGTAGTAGTAGTAGTAGTAGATGAAGAGGGTTGTGGTGGGGATTATAAACTTACACTCAAAGTTGTAGAGCCCTGTTTCCGGATCTGGAATAGGTAAAGCAACACACATAACGTAAGACAAAAAAAATTCAGACTAGTGGAAACAATCAATCAAATAATGAGTGAGAATTGCAGAAATCTAGAATTCTGAAGTGTCATCATCATCAGGATTTACATATATTTACATGATATATGGAAAAAGGTAACATCTTCAGTTTTTTCATTCTCATAATTCATCAAGATACTTTGGATTTCTATCTAAGGCATTCAGTGATAACTTCTTTCAAAGTTTTACTAATTAGCAATGATAAAAATACTGAAAAATGAAAAAATTATTAATAAGTTAGATGACTGAAGCCTCAAAATCAATTTTGTGCTCAAAAGTGAAATTGATTTACTTATACATTTTCTGTACTCTAAAGGAAGTCATTTCACGTCTTTGTCAAACATAAGTGAATCATATCAAAGGACCTCTGAGCACACTGCCAGAAAGAAAAGCCCTCAGAAAAACTAGATTTTCCACTTCTCACACACATGTTTCAAGAAAATAATATTGGTTTTGGTTAAAAATTTATGTTGTCGCTTTCTAATACAGTTTACTAAGTATATAGCGTAATTTATACAAATGTTAAAAAGTCACAGTAAAGGAAGAGTAAGGTTTTGAGTCATAAACAGTAAAGAGAGTGTGTCTACATTTCACCTCTATACATATTAGATAAGAAGCAGCATCTAAATTTGGCACTATTTTTATTTTTGGACACACCCACATATGTACGTTTGTGTGTATATTTATGTATGTGTTTGGTTTATGTATATGTATATGTACATATGTGTGTGTATGACTTACAGTATGTATCACTAATATACAAATCTCTTGCTTGCATCATGATATCACAGCCCAAAACAAAGTGATGGTAACCATAAATTGAGACATCATTAATAAAATGCAGTCTTCCACCTTCTATGGTGAACAGCCCTCCCTAATAGGTTCTCTCAAATTTGTCCCTAGCTGCCTAGACTACTTATGATGCAGTCTTGTTAGTAAGAGCTGAGAAGTGATGTATGTCCTTTTTGTATTCACTCTTTTATGGATGACATCATTAGTATTTTGAGTTAGGGGTATATTTGTCAGGATATGCAGTGTAAACAAAATTATAGATTGCCCAATTAAAAATTGCTTTAAATTCCTTTGCTCACTAGAAGAACTGCATTTACTCAATCTATCCATCATTACTGAAGGTAATGTGTTTTGAATGATCACCAACTGAAAAGCTACTGCATTTTGTAGGATCACTCCACTTTGCATTTATCCATAAGTACGTATATACCACTCCCTTGATCTACATAAGAAAGAGACTGATAGCCATAACTCAGGTGCAAAATATTACAATTGTATAAAAGCTTGTAATGTTCCCTCCTCATGCCAAGCTTGTTCAATAGATGATCTGATTCTGAATAGTGGACTTTGCTGGCCCTAGTGAAAAAGAATGCACAAAACAATGAATTCATGCATGCTAATTGTGAATGATCTAATGGTAATATAATAAATTTCATTTTGCTCTTTTCAAAATTGACAATAAATTTTTAAATGTTGATACCTTTAGAAGACAAAAAAATAAAATCATCTTTGAAGTTTCTGTTGAATAGGAACTTTTAAATAGTATGAGTAAAATGAATACTTACAATATGTATATG